>NW_027594285.1:15000-19583 GCF_964213995.1 Mustelus asterias | reverse complement strand
TTGCTCCTGTGTCTTATGGTTTCCCCAATGCCGGCAGGGCTAGTATGGATGTGGTGGGCCGAAGAGCCTTAAAATGCAGGGGTTGGGTGGGGGGAAGCGGGAGTTAACGCACTTTCGGATGAGGTGAGACACATGTCACCTTTTTGTGGTTGATAATAACGGCGTTGGGGTGTTTGTCTCTCTCTCTCCCTCCCCCCGCTGCCCACCATCCATCGCCCTCTGTTCACACCAAGCTGTTCGAGCTGGAGCAGGAGGAGGAGGCAGGAGATACCGGAGACTCGGAGAGCGGATCGGAGGACGGCTGCAGGAGTCCGGCCCCCGGGGAGGGGACTTGCTCAGCTGCGTCAGCGAGGGAGACCTGCGCAGGCTCTTGGCCTACGCCAGCCAGCGGCGGCAGTCGCTGGGGTGGGAGACGGGGCCCCCGCCGCCCCCCTCCCCCCTGCGCCCCCCACCCCCCCTGCCGGCTCGGAGAAGCGGGAGGCCTCCTGGCGCGGGGCGGACGGTTCCTGCCACCGGCGTTGGAGTGCCAGCGAGACCTGCACGCTGCCCGCGGCGGAGGCGGCTCCCCGCCGGCGGGCCTCAGGTCGCCGCTCCTCCATCGGGCAGGCGGGGCCGCGGGGCCGGGGGCAGCGTTATCCCACCTACCCCCATCATTAAACACCCGCCCCCCCCCCGCAACCCCCTCCCCCCGCCCGCCCCCCCCCCGCAAACCCCCTCCCCCGCCGCCCCCCCCGCAACCCCCTCTCCCCTCCCCCCGCAACACCCTCTCCCCCGCCCCCCCCCCCGCAACCCTCCTCCCCCACCCCCGCACACACCTCTCCCCTCCCCCCCTGCAACCCCCCTCCCCCACCCCCCGCAACATCCCTCTCCCTGCCGCAACCCCCCTCCCCCCGGCAACACCCCTCTCCCGCCGCAACCCCCCTCCCCCGCAACCCCCCTCCCCCCCGCAACACCCCTCCCCCCCCGCAACCCCCCTCTCCCCCCCGCAAGCCCCCTCCCCCCCCCGCAACCCCCTCCCCCCCGCAACACCCCTCCCCCCCGCTCCCCCCCCCGCAACACCCCTCCCCCCCGCAACACCCCTCCCCCCCCCCGCAACCCCCCACCCCCCCCGCAACATCCCTCTCCCCGCCCGCCCCCCGCAACCCCCCTCCCCCCACCCCCCCGCAACACCCCTCTCCCCGAGGATCAGCCCCTCCCGAGCCGGGGAGGTTTTAGCACAACTTAACTCACTTCAGGATGAGGTGAGGCACATGAGGCTTTTCTCTTGATGTATCTATTCATGTATTTGTCAAGACGCCCCTTAAAACTCACTATCGTATCCGCTTCCACTCCCTCCCCCGGCAGCGAGTTCCAGGCACCCACCACCCCTCTGTGTAAAAAATCTGCCTCGTACATCTCCTTTAAACCTTGCCCCTCGCACCTTAAACCTGTGCCCCCTAGTAATTGACTCTTCCACCCTGGGAAAAAGCTTCTGACTATCCACTCTGTCCATGCCTCTCATAATCTTGTAGACTTCTATCAGGTCGCCCCTCAACCTCCGTCGCTCCAGTGAGAACAAACCAAGTTTCTCCAACCTCTCCCTCATAGCTAATGCCCTCCATGCCAGGCAACATCCCTGGTAAATCTTTTCTGTACCCTCTCCAAAGCCTCCACATCCTTCTGGTAGTGTGGTGACCAGAATTGAACACTATATTCCTAGTGCGGCCTCACTAAGGTTCTATAAAGCGTCAACATGCCAATTTTTTAAACTCAATGCCCCGGCCGATGAAGGCAAGCATGCCGTATGCCTTCTTAACTACCTTCTCCACCTGCGTTGCCGCTTTTCAGTGACCTGTGTACCTGTACCCCCAGATCCCTGTCACCTGACTGGCTCCAATCTTAACCTCCGACCTCATTTAATCTCCAAACCTTCTGCAAAACCGTCTCGACAGGAGCCAAGCTGTGTGACCCCCCCTCCCCTCGCCCGAACTCCCAACCCCAGACAGGGGAATCATGGCTTCCAGAACCCCCACCCCCCAACTCCAGAGACTGGAGTCCATAATCCTGGGTCCAAGGCTGCCCTCCCTCCCCTGCACCCCCCCGGGTGGGGTGGGGGCAACGCTGCACTGCCGCAGGTGCTGCCTTTTGACTGGGAGGTCGATTCGGGACCTTTGCCCCATTTCCCCACACACACACACACACACACACACACACACACAGACAGAGACACACACACACACACAGACAGACAGACAGACACACACACACACCACACACACAGACAGACAGACAGAGACACACACACACACACAGACAGACAGACAGGACACACACGCACACACACACACAGACAGACAGAGACACACACACACACACACACAGAGACACACACACACACACACACAGACAGACAGACAGAGACACACACACACACACAGAGACACACACACACAGACACACACAGACAGAGACACACACACACACACAGACACACACACACAGACAGAGACAGAGACACACACACACAGACGGAGACAGAGACACACACACAGAGACAGAGATGGACACACACACACACACACAGACAGACAGAGACACACACACACAGACGGAGACAGAGACACACACACACACACACAGAGACAGAGATGGACACACACACACACACACAGATGGAGACACACACACAGACAGAGACACACAGACAGAGACGGAGACACACACACGCATACACAGAGATGGAGACGCACACACAGACAGAGAGACACACACACACAGATGGAGACACACACACACACAGATAGAGACAGACACACACACACAGACAGAGATGGACACACATACACACACAGACAGAGACACACACACACACAGAGAGATGGACACACACACACACACAGACGGAGACACACACACAGACAGAGACACACAGACACAGACAGAGACGGAGACACACACACACATACACAGAGATGGAGACGCACACACAGACAGAGAGACACACACACACAGATGGAGACACACACATACACACACACAGATAGAGACAGACACACACACACACACAGGGATGGAGACACACACACACACAGAGACAGACGGAGACACACACACACACACAGGGATGGAGACACACACACAGAGACAGACGGAGACACACACACACACACAGGGATGGAGACACACACACACACAATGCCCACCCCCCTCCCCAGCCCACTGCCAATCCTCACCCACCCTCCCTTCCCCATCTCAATTATACAGTCACAGAGAATATACAGCAGGGAAACAGGCCCTTCGGCCCAACCCCTCTGTGCTGACCAGGTTTCCTAATCTGAGCTGGTCCCATTTGCCTGCGTGTGGCCCCGTCTCCCTCTAAACCTTTCCCTATCTATGTACCTGTCCAAATGTCTTTTAAATGTTGTCCTTGTCCCCGCCTCTACCCCCCCCCCCCCCCCCACCCCCAGCTCATTCCACACACGCACCACCCTCTGGGTGGAAAAGTTACCCCTCGAGTCCCCCCTTTCCCCTCTCACCTTTAACCTCTGCCCTCTAGTTTTGGACTCCCCCCCCCTCCCCTGGGGGAAAAGACCCCGGTGATTCACCTGATCTCCGCCCCTCATGATTTTATCGACGTCTATAAGGTCACCCCCTCATCCTCCTACGCTGCAGGGGAGAAAGTCCCAGCCTATCCAGCCGGGCTCCTGGGCTGGTCTGTTCGCACACACACGCTTAGCTCCTGTCCCGCGCTTCCCATCACCGTGTACCCGTAGGCAGCTGAGCCTCTTGTTAAAATTAACTCTTGGCCGAGAGCTGACTATTTGCTTGAATCTGAATATATTGGTTATTCTGATCGCAGCTTTATATCTGAACTAAATCTTTTATGAATGTTATTAATCCCCTGTACAGGGGAGTGTCAGATTCACTGCACTGCCTCTGGACCCTGGGCTGCAGTGTCCTCAGCTCAGCAACTTGATGTCCCTGTTCATTCCAACATCTGTGGCTTCCAGTGATACACTGGGGTTCCAGTGATACAGTGGGTTCCAGTTCCAGTGATGCATTGGGGTTCCAGTGATACAGTGGGTTCCAGTTTCAGTGATGCAGTGGGTTCCAGTGATGCAGTGGGTTCCAGTGATACAGTGGGTTCCAGTGATGCAGTGGGTTCCGGTTCCAGTGACGCAGTGGGTTCCAGTTCAAGTGATACAGTGGGTTCCAGTGATACAGTGGATTCCAGTTCCAGTGATGCAGTGGGTTTCCAGTTCCAGTGATACAGTGGGTTCCAGTTCCAGTGATGCATTGGGGTTCCAGTGATACAGTGGGTTCCAGTTCCAGTGATGCAGTGGGTTCCAGTGATACAGTGGGTTCCAGTGACACAGGGGGGTTACAGTGACACAGTGGGGTTCCAATGACACAGTGGAGTTCCAGTGACACAGTGGGGTTCCAGTGACACAGTGGGGTTCCAGTGATACAGTGGGTTCCAGTGATACAGTGGGGTTCCAGTTCCAGTGATACAGTAAGTTCCAGTGGTGCAGAAAGTTCCAGTGATGCAGTGGGTTCAAGTGATACAGTGGGGTTCCAGTGACACAGTGGGGTTCCAGTGACAC
>NW_027594285.1:0-10000 GCF_964213995.1 Mustelus asterias | reverse complement strand
GAAAGCTAATGATATTTGCTACCAAATAAACCTGTTGGACTTTAACCTGGTGTTGTTAAAACTCTTACTGTGTTTACCCCAGTCCAACGCCGGCATCTCCACATCATAACATTCCCTGATCAGTGAGGATCTTACTGAATGGTGGAGCAGGCTCCCGGGGCCGGTGCCCCACAGTGCAGAAGGAGGCCATTCGGCCCATCGAGTCTGCATCGACCACAATCCCACCCCAGGCCCTATTCCCGTAACCCCAACACATTTACCCTGCTAATCCCCCTGACACTAAGGGGCAATTTAGCACGGCCAATCCACCTGACCCGCACATCTTTGGAGTGTGGGAGGAAACGGGAGCACCCGGAGGAAACCCACGCAGACACGGGGAGAACGTGTAGACTCCACACAGACAGTGACCCGAGCCGGGAATCGAACCCGGGTCCCTGGCGCTGTGAGGCAGCAGTGCTAACCCGCTGTACCGCCCCCTAGATGGCCTAGTCCTGCTCCTTTGGTGTCAGGTGCAACGTCCATTGGCATTCAGCCCATTCCGACAGTGCTGCTCGATCACGGGAGGCCTCGCGGTGACTGGTTGCAATTCCCCCCCCCCCGGGGCAGTTGCCACGACCGCTTTGACAATCCATTCCCCTGGTGCGACGGGGTGTGAGCAGGCGGGGAGACGGGGGAGAGGGTCACTCCACTCTCCTCTTGCCGGCGAGCGCCGCGGACACGCTCCGGACGATGCCCCGCAGACCGATGCCCCTCTTGGCCGGTGCCCGCGCCTCCCGGACCAGCTCCAGCAGCTGGCGGAAGGCCAGTGCCGCGCCCTGGTACCCCTCGGCCGCCGAGACCTCCAGGAAGCGGCAGCCGGCGCCCTGGGCCAGACTTCGGCCCTCCTCCCGCGGCACTGCCCTCCGGTGGGACAGATCCCGCTTGTTGCCGGCGAGCACCACAGCTGGTGCCCGCCCCTGCCCCAATGCCCGCTGTATGTGGGCCAGCTGCTGACGCGCCACCTCGAAGCTGCCTCGGTCACAGATGCTGTACACCAGGATGCAGCCATCGGCCCAACTCAGCTGCTCTTCCGTCGGGTGAGGCGTCGCCTCGCTGCCCTGTACGGGGGGAGGGGGGAGGGGGGGGGGGGGGGGGAGGGGGGGGGAGGGGGGGGGAGGGTGGAGAGGGGGGAGGGGGGTGGGGGTGGGGGGGAGGGGAGTAAAGTAAAGTATATTTATTAGTGCGGCAATTCGGCTGACATTAACACCGCAATGAAGTTACTGTATAATCCCCCGGGTCGCCACACTCCCGGGGCCTGTAATAATCTGCCTCCCTATTATTGCCACCGAAGGGGATAACCTCACATTTACCCACATTATGCTGCATCTGCCGCGCATACGCCCTCTCGCTCAGCCTGTCCGAATCACGCTGAGGTATCTCCGTATCCTCCTCACAGCCTCCCACCCAACAGAGGGGCAATTTAGCATGGCCAATCCACCTCACCCGCACATCTGTGGACACTAAGGGACAATTTAGCATGGCCAATCCACCCTAACCTGCACATCTTTGGACACTAAGGGGCAATTTAGCATGGCCAATCCACCCTAACCTGCACATCTGTGGACACTAAGGGACAATTTAGCATGGCCAATCCACCCTAACCTGCACATCTGTGGACACTAAGGGACAATTTAGCATGGCCAATCCACCCTAACCTGCACATCTGTGGACACTAAGGGACAATTTAGCATGGCCAATCCACCCTAACCTACACATCTTTGGACACTAAGGGGCAATTTAGCACGGCCAATCCACCTAACCTACATCCATCGGGTCTCTGGGGGAGAATCCGACACTACGACCGCAGGTCATTCGGCCCACCTAGGCGATACTGGCCCTCTGAAAGATCGATCCGATCAGCCCCCCTCCCCCAGCTACCCCCCCTCCCCATCCCTGTAAACGTTTCCCCCTTCCCAGTATTTCTCCAATCCCCTCTCCTCTTGAAAGTTCCTGTTGAATCTGCGCCCTTCCAGGGAGCGCCTTCCAGATCACAACAACTCACTGCCTTTCCATGAAAATTCTTCCCAAAGCAGCCGGCATAATAAAGGACCCCCCCACACACCCCGGACATTCTCTCTTCCACCTTCTTCCATTGGGATAAAGATACAAAAGTCTGAGGTCACGTACCGACCGACTCAAGAACAGCTTCTTCCCTGCTGCTGTCAGACTTTTGAATGGACCGACCTCGCATTAAGTTGATCTTTCTCTGCACCCTAGCTGTGACTGTAACACTACATTCTGCACCCTCCCCTTTCCTTCTCTATGAACGGTATGCTTTGTCTGTATAGCGCGCAAGAAACAATACTTTTCACTGTATCCCGATACATGTGACAATAATAAATCAAATCAACTTCTCTCTGCTCCAAGAGGGAACGAATATCAACCCCTCCAGTCTCTCTCTCTCTCCCCCCGCGGAACTGAAGTCCCACACCTCCACCCCCCCCGCAGCCCCCCCCACTCCCCCGGGTAAATCTCCAGCTCTCCTCCCCACACCCCCCACTCTCTCTCCGAGACCTCCCTCTGCCAATCGCGATGTCCCGGGGTTGGAGATCGCGGCGCTGACTTTCGAAAGGGGATAATAATTACCGGTCGGTGCAGAGAGTCCCAGATGTTGAAGCGAATCGCAGTTCCTTCGACGCTGACATCGTGTGTGTGGACAGCTTCTGCAGACACAAGGTTTAAAAGGTTCATTTCATTCCTGTCACAAGTCGGCTGACATTAACACTGCGATGAAGTGACTGTGAAAATCCCCCAGTCGCCACACTCCTGTTCGGGTACAGGAATGAGATAGAGAATCTGGTGAACTGGTGCGGCAACAATAATCTCTCCCTCAATGTCAACAAAACGAAGGAGATTGTCATCGACTTCAGGAAGCGTAAAGGAGAACATGCCCCTGTCTACATCAACGGGGACGAAGTAGAAAGGGTCGAGAGCTTCAAGTGTCCAGATCACCAACAACCTGTCCTGGTCCCCCCCACGCCGACACTATAGTTAAGAAAGCCCCACCAACGCCTCTACTTTCTCAGAAGACTAAGGAAATTTGGCATGTCAGCTACGACTCTCACCAACTTTTACAGATGCCCCATAGAAAGCATTCTTTCTGGTTGTATCACAGCTTGGTCTGGGCTCCTGCTCTGCCCAAGACTGCAAGGAACTACAAATGGTCGTGAATGCAGCCTAATCCATCACGCAAACCAGCCTCCCATCCATTGACTCCATCTACACTTCCCGCTGCCTCGGGAAAAGCAGCCGGCATAATCAAGGACCCCCCCACACACCCCGGACATTCTCTCTTCCACCTTCTTCCGTTGGGAAAAAGATACAAAAGTCTGAGGTCACGCACCAACCGACTCAAGAACAGCTTCTTCCCTGCTGCTGTCAGACTTTTGAATGGACCTACCTCGCATTAAGTTGATCTTTCTCTACACCCTAGCTATGACTGTAACACTACATTCTGCACCCTCTCCTTTCCTTCTCTATGAACGGTATGCTTTGTCTGTATAGTGTGCAAGAAACAATACTTTTCACTGGTATCTCAATACACGTGACAATAATAAATCAAATCTATGTACTCTATGAATGGTATGCTTTGTCTGTATAGCGCGCAAGAAACAATACTTTTCACTGTATCTCAATACATGTGACAATAATAAATCAAATCTATGTACTCTATGAACGGTATGCTTTGTCTGTATAACGCGCAAGAAACAATACTTTTCACTGTATCCCAATACATGTGACAATAATAAATCAAATCTATGTACTCTATGAATGGTATGCTTTGTCTGTATAACGCGCAAGAAACAATACTTTTCACTGTATCCCAATACATGTGACAATAATGAATCAAATCAATGCACGAAGGGGCAATTTAGCACGGCCAATCCACCTAACCCGCACATCTTTGGAGTGTGGGAGGAAACCGGAGCACCCGGAGGAAACCCACGCAGACACGGGGAGAACGTGCAGACTCTGCACAGACAGTGACCCGAGCCGGGAATCGAACCCGGGTCCCTGGCGCTGTGAGGCAGCAGTGCTAACCCACCGTGCCACCCCTGGAAGGACAAGCCAGTGTAAAAATAAACCTCCTCTGATGTGTGCCTCACCCCCGCAACCCCTGGCAGTGACACCATGCCCAAACATTGAAACTGTGCTTACCGATATCACCGTACTCTCCGATAAACCTCCTGGTCAAAAACCGAACAGTCAGAGCTGGAGAGAGAGAGAGAGAGGAACAGAGACTCCATCAGCCGTGACTCCCCAAACACTGCTTACATTCATAGAAACTAGAAGCTGGAGGAGGCCGTTCGGCCCTTCCAGCCTGCCCCACCATTCATTCTGATCCTGGTTGATCATCAAATTCATTAGCCCCAAGAGCGATATCTAATTCCTTCTTGAAATCACACAACACTTTGGCCTCAACTACTTTCTGTGGGAGTGAATTCCACACATTCACCACCCTCTGGGTGAAGAAATTTCTCCTCACCTCAGTCCTAAAAGGTTTACCCCTTATCCTCAAACTCTGACCCCCTAGTTCTGGACTCCCCCCACCATCGGGAACATTCTTTCTGAATCCACCCTGTTAGAATTTTATAAGTTTCTATGAGATCCCCTCTCACTCTTCTAAACTCCAGTGAATATAATCCTAACCGACTTAGTCTCTCCTCATATGACAGACCTGCCATCCCAGGAATCAGCCTGGTAAACCTTCGCTGCGCTCCCTCTATAGCAAGGACATCCTTCCTCAGATAAGGAGACCAAAACTGCACACAATTTTATACGTTTCTATGAGATCTCCTCTCAAAAAAAAGTTTGAAAACTTAGAGTGGCACGGCGGTTAGCACTGCTGCCTCACAGCGCCAGGGACCCGGGTTCGATTCCCGGCTTGGGTCACTGTCTGTGTGGAGTCTGCACGTTCTCCCCATATCTGCGTGGGTTTCCTCCGGGTGCTCCGGTTTCCTCCCACAGTCTGAAATATGTGCAGCTTAGGTGGATTAGCCATGCTAAATTGTCCCTTTAGTGTCCAAAGATGTGCAGGTTAGCTGGATTGGCCATGCTAAATTGCCCCTTTAGTGTCCAAAGATGTGCAGGTTAGCTGGATTGGCCATGCTAAATTGTCCCTTTAGTGTCCAAAGATGTGCAGGTTAGCTGGATTGGCCATGCTAAATTGCCCCTTTAGTGTCCAAAGATGTGCAGGTTAGCTGGATTGGCCATGCTAAATTGTCCCTTTAGTGTCCAAAGATGTGCAGGTTAGGTGGATTGGCCATGCTAAATTGCCCCTTAGTGTCCAAAGAAGTGCAGGTTAGGGGGATTGGCCGTGCTAAATTGTCCCTTAGTGTCCAAAGATCTACAGGTTGGGTGGATTGGCCGTGCTAAATTGCCCTTTAGTGTCCAAAGATGTGCGGGTTAGGTGGATTGACCATGCTAAATTGCCCCTTCGTGTCCAAAGATGTGCAGGTTGGGTGGATTGGCCATGCTAAATTGCCCCTTAGTGTCCAAAGATGTGCAGGTTGGGTGGATTGGCCGTGCTAAATTGCCCCTTAGTGTCCAAGGATGTGCGGGTTAGGTGGATTGGCCGTGCTAAATTGCCCCTTAGTGTCCAAAGATGTGCAGGTTAGGTGGATTGGCCGTGCTAAATTGCCCCTTAGTGTGAGGGGGACTAGCTAGGGTAAATGCATGGGGTTATGGGGATAGGGTGAGATTGTGGACGGTGCAGACACGATGGGCTGAATGGCCTCCTTCTGCACTGTCGGGATTCTATGATTCTATGAAAACCAAATCTCTGGAAACCGGACCAGATTCTGCCGTGAACCTGTCAATCTTCAACTGACCCATCCCCCTCTCCCCCCACTCCTCAGATTAAAGAAATGTTCCTCTGTGCAATCGACTTTGGCAGTTTTTGGAACTGAATAGAATATTTAACAAGGATCGCTGCTCATTTCACAATCTGCAGTGTTAGTAAATTAACACGAGTTAAAATGTAAACAGCAGAGAATTGCGTACCAACCAACTCAAGAACAGCTTCTTCCCTGCTGCTGTCAGACTTTTGAATGGACCGACCTCGCATTGAGTTGATCTTTCTCTACACCCTAGCTGTGACTGTTACACTACATTCTGCACTCTCTCCTTTCCTTCTCTATGAACGGTTTGCTTTGTCTGTATAACGCGCAAGAAACAATACTTTTCACTGTACACTAATACATGGGACAATAATAAATCAAATTTAATCAAATAAACAGCAGAGAATTATTGTACAGACGTGTCACTAATCTGTTGTGAAATCAAACATGTTGGCTGGAGGTTTAGAAGAATGACAGGTGATCTTATTGAAACTTACAAGACCCTGAGGGGAATTAGCAGATGGATATGTACCGAGAATATATTCCCCCGGTGTCTATATCTCTTTATGTATCTTGTGGGTTTCATTTCTCTCCCTCTCTCTGTCTATCTGTGTGTCTCTTTCTCTGTCGCTGTGTGTGTGTCTCTCTCTCTCTCTCTCTCTGTCTGTCTCTCTCTCTCTGTCTGTCTCTCTCTCTCTCTCTGTGTCTCTCTCTCTCTCTGTGTCTCTCTCTCTCTCTGTCTCTCTCTCTCTCTGTCTCTCTGTCCCTCTCTCTCTCTCTCTGTCCCTCTCTCTCTCTGTCTCTCTCTCTCTCTCTCTGTCCCTCTCTCTCTCTCTCTGTCCCTCTCTCTCTCTGTCCCTCTCTCTCTCTGTCCCTCTCTCTCTCTGTCCCTCTCTCTCTCTCTGTCCCTCTCTCTCTCTGTCCCTCTCTCTCTCTCTGTCCCTCTCTCTCTCTCTCTGAATCTCTCTCTCTGTCTCTCTGTCCCTCTCTCTCTCTCTCTGTCCCTCTCTCTCTCTGTCCCTCTCTCTCTCTCTCTCTGTCCCTCTCTCTCTCTGTCCCTCTCTCTCTCTGTCCCTCTCTCTCTGTCCCTCTCTCTCTCTCTGTCCCTCTCTCTCTCTGTCCCTCTCTCTCTCTCTGTCCCTCTCTCTCTCTCTCTGTCTCTCTCTCTCTCTGTCTCTCTCTCTCTCTGTCTCTCTCTCTGTCTCTCTCTCTCTTTCTCTCGCTCTCTTTCTCTCGCTCTCTGTCTGTCTCTCTCGCTCTCTGTCTCTCTCGCTCTCTTGGTCTCTCTCCTCTCTGTCTTTCCTCTCTCTCTGTTCCTCTCTCTGTCTCTTTCTCTCTCTTTGCCTCTTTCTCTGACTCTCTGTCGGTCTCTCTCTGTCTCTACCTCTATATCTGTCTCTTTCTCTCTCTCTCTCTCTTTCTCTGTTTCTCTCCCTCTCTCTATCTGTCTCTCTGTCTCTCTCTGTCTATCTGTCTCCCTCTCTCTCTCTCTTGATCTCTCTGTCTCTCTGTCTCATCCTTTTAAACTTTAGATCCTAGAAATCTATCAATTTCTATCTTAAACAGTGACTGGGCCGCCACAGCTTTGTGTGGGAGGGAATTCCACACATTCCCCACCCTCTGAGTGAACACGTTTCTCCTCATCTCTGTCCGAAGCGGCCGACCCCGTCTCCTGAGACTGTGACCCCTTGTTCTAGCCGCCCCCCCCCCCCCCGCACAGCCAGAGGAAACAACATTCACGCGTCCAGTCGGTCCAGTCGGTCCAGTCGGTCCAGCCGGTCCAGTCGGTCCAGCCGGTCCAGTCGGTCCAGTCGGTCCAGCCGGTCCAGCCGGTCCAGTCGGTCCAGTCGGTCCAGTCGGTCCAGTCGGTCCAGCCGGGTCAGAATGTTGTACGTTTCAGCAACACCAATAAATAAACTTTAAACTTTGCTTGGCAAAGCACCCGTGGACAATCTGCAAACAAACATACACATGGATAAAAGAGTCATTGCTGACTCCTTAAACTAAAGTTTAAAGTTTATTTTATTAGTGTCACAAGTCGGCTGACATTAACACTGCAATGAGGTTACTGTGAAATTCCCTAGTCGCCCACACTCCTGTTTGGGGTACACTGAGGGAGAATTTAAAACGGTCGACGCACCCTAACCTGCGCGTCTTTCAGACTGTGGGAGGAAACCGGAGCACCCGGAGGAAACCCACGCAGACACGGGGAGAACGTGCAGACTCCGCACAGACGATCCTTTAAAACAGAGATGAGGAGGGAATTTCTTCAGCCAGAGAGTGGGGAATCTGTGGAACTCTTTGCCGCAGAGGAGGCCGGGTCATTGAGTGTGTTTAAGACAGAGATAGATCGGTTCTTGATTAATAAGGGGATCGGGGGTTATGGGGAAAAGGCAGGAGAATGGGGATGAGAAAAAATATCAGCCATGATTGAATGGCGGAGCAGACTCGATGGGCCGAGTGGCCTCATTCTGCTCCTGTGTCGTATGGTCTCATAGACAGCGACCCGAGCTGGGAATCGAACCCGTGTCCCTGGCGCTGTGAGGCCAATGGTAGCCATGATGTGGAGATGCCGGCGTTGGACTGGGGTGAACACAGCAAGAAGTTTAACAACACCAGGTTAAAGTCCAACAGGTTTATTTGGCAGCAAAAGCCACACAAACTTTCGGAGCTCTTAGCCCCTTCTTCAGGTGAGTGAAGAAGGGGCTTAGAGCTCCGAAAGCTTGTGTGGCTTTTGCTGCCAAATAAACCTGTTGGACTTTAACCTGGTGTTGTTAAACTTCTTGCTGTGAGGCAGCAGTGCGAACCAAAATTAAACGGAGCGCTAACCTGACTTCCCGACGCAATCCGCTCCCAGGATCAGGACATTCATGTCCACTCGCCGCTGGCTGGATAGGGCTGCACTGTCCCCGCTTTTGGAGTGCAGAACCATGGTGGCGAGGGCTGGAGAGAGCTTGGAAGTTGAGCAAACGGCAGAGAGATGCAGAGGCTAGCCAGCTGTGCACACAGGAGCGTCCCAATTTATACAGACCTGCACCCCCCACAGAGACTGCCCCTGAGCACCCAACACAATCCAATCTCCGTCCCTCACCCAATCCCAAACCTGCAAAGCATTCGAGCCCTTGACTAATCTTTAACTCCTTGCGGGAAGTCTCAGAGGGGGGGGGAGAGTCTGGTCTGGCCGGGGGGGATTTTATCTTCTTGGCAAGCCAGCAGAGCGAAAAGCTTTCGGGAATGTGGGTCGACTTGGCATCCCTACTGCCTGCTCAGAGTTACTGCAAGTCCTGGATCTGAACAGAGAGAAAGAGAGAGAGAGAAAGAGAGAATGAGAAAGAGAAAGAGAGAGAGAGAGAAAGAGAGAGCGAGAGAGAGTGAGAAAGAGAGAGAGAGAGAGAAAGAGAGAGAGAAAGAGAGAGTGAGAAAGAGAGAGCGAGAAAGAGAGAATGAGAAAGAGAGAGAGAGAGAAGAGAAAAGAGAGAGAGGTGAGAAAGAGAGAGAGAGAGAGAAACAGAGAGAGAAAGAGAGAGCGAGAAAGAGAGAGTGAGAAAGAGAGAGAGAGAGAAAGAGAGAGAGAGAGAAAGAGAGAGCGAGAGAGAGTGAGAAAGAGAGAGAGAGAGAGAAAGAGAGAGAGAAAGAGAGTGAGAAAGAGAGAGCGAGAAAGAGAGAATGAGAAAGAGGAGAGAGAGAGAGAGAAAGAGAGAGCGAGAAAGAGAGAATGAGAAAGAGAGAGAGAGAGAGAAAGAGAGAGAGAGAGAGAGTGAGAAAGAGAGAGAGAGAGAGAAAGAGAGAGAGAAAGAGAGAGCGAGAAAGAGAGAGAGAAAGAGAGAGAAAGAGAGAGAGCAGAGAGAGAAAGAGAGAGCAGAGAAAGAGAGAGAGAAAGAGAGAGAGAGAGAAAGAGAGAGAGAGAAAGAGAGAGAGAGA
This sequence comes from Mustelus asterias, assembly GCF_964213995.1. Taxonomy (NCBI): domain Eukaryota; kingdom Metazoa; phylum Chordata; class Chondrichthyes; order Carcharhiniformes; family Triakidae; genus Mustelus; species Mustelus asterias. The sequence goes on along the minus strand of NW_027594285.1, from coordinate 200 downwards.
GAGAAAAGAGAGAGCGAGAAAGAGAGAGTGAGAAAGAGAGAGAAAGAGAGAGCGAGAAAGGGAGAATGAGAAAGAGAGAGAGAAAGAGAGAGCGAGAAAGAGAGAGTGAGAAAGAGAGAGAGAGAAAGAGAGAGCGAGAAAGAGAGAATGAGGAAAGAGAGAGAGAGAAAGAGAGAGCGAGAAAGAGAGAGTGAGAAAGA
>NW_027594284.1:17500-19589 GCF_964213995.1 Mustelus asterias | reverse complement strand
ACACTCTCTCTCTCACACACACTCTCACACACACTCTCGCTCTCAACACACAGCTCCTCACACACAAGTCTCTCTCCACACTCACTCTCTCACACAAACTCTCTCACACACACTCTCTCACACTCTCTCACACACACACACACACTCTCTCTCCCTCACACTCTCTCTCTCACACACACTCTCACACACACAGTCTCTCACACACACTCTCTCTCACACACACTCTCACACCACTCTCTCTCACACACACTCTCTCTCCCTCACACATACACACACTGTCTCACACACACACACACTCTCTCACACACACACACCTCTCTCACACACACACACTCTCTCTCAAACACGCACACTCTCTCTCACACACACACTCTCTCTCACTCACACACATTCTCTCTCAAACACGCACACTCTCTCTCTCACACACTCTCTCTCTCACACACACACACTCTCTCACACACACTCTCTCTCACACATACTCTCTCTCACACACTCTCTCACACACACTCTCTCTCACACATACACTCTCTCTCTCTCACACACACACACTCTCTCTCACACACACTCTCACACACACACACTCTCTCTCACACACTCTCTCTCACACATACACTCTCTCTCTCACACACACACACTCTCTCTCACACACACTGTCACACACACACACTCTCTCTCACACACACTCTCACACACACACTCTCTCTCACACACGCTCTCTCTCACACACACTCTCTCTCTCACACACACTCTCTCTCACACACACTCTCACACACACACTCTCTCACACACACTCTCACACACTCTCTCTCACACACACTCTCTCTCACACACACTCTCTCTCACACACACTCTCTCTCACACACACTCTCACACACACTCTCTCTCACACACACACTCTCACACACACTCTCTCTCACACACTCTCTCTCACACACACTCTCTCTCACACACACTCTCTCTCACACACACTCTCTCTCACACACACTCTCTCTCACACATACTCTCTCTCCCTCACACACTCACACTCTCTCTCTCTCTCACACGGAAAGTTGTGATTGTAAAGTGCGGTGACGGGACATGTTCTGTTCCTGTCTCTGGTCGCTGCTGTGAATATCTTTTACCAAAGTGTTACTTTTTTGACTCATCCTGTTTCATGACGGTTTAGCACCCTCAAGCCACATCGCGCACACACCGATCTCTCTGTTACTAGAACAGATCAAAAAAGGTTTATTCAAAAATGTATTAGTCACAGGTCGGCTTACATTGACACCGCAATGAAGTTACTGTGAAAATCCCCTGGTCACCACACCCCTGTTCGGGTAACACTGAGGGAGAATTTAGCACGGCCAATCCACCCTAACCAGCACGTCTTTCGGACTGTGGGAGGAAACCGGAGCACCCGGAGGAAACCCACGCAGACACGGGGAGAATGTGCAAACTCCACACAGACAGTGACCCGAGCCGGGAATCGAACCCGGGTCCCCGACGCTGTGAGGCAGCAGTGCTAACCCACTGGGCCACCCACAGTAGGGTGGGAGAGACTAACCAACCCTCCCGAGAGCAAAGGATTCTGGTCATCTACATCTTCGATGGGAGGGGCCCTGTTTTTTTTTAACTGTCCCCCCTCTCACGAGGGTCTCTCCCACAAGAGGAAACATTCTTGAGCCCTATCCAGTCCCCTCTGAATCTTTTGGCACAGTGGGTTAGCACTGCTGTCTCACAGCGCCAGGGACCCGGGTTCGATTCCCGGCTCGGGTCACTGTCTGTGTGGGGTCTGCACGTTCTCCCCGTGTCTGCGTGGGTTTCCTCCGGGTGCTCCGGTTTCCTCCCACAGTCCAAAGATGTGCAGGTTAGGGTGGATTGGCCGTGTTAAATTGCCCCTTAGTGTCCAAAGATGTGCGGGTTAGGTGGATTGGCTGTGCTAAATTGCCCCTTAGTGTCCAAAGGTGTGCAGGTTAGGTGGATTGGCCATGCTAAATTGCCCCTTAGTGTCCAAAAATGTGCAGGTTAGAGGGATTGGCCATGCTAAATTGCCCCTTAGTGTCCAAAGATGTGTCGGTTAGGGTGAATTGGCCATGCTAAATTGCCC
>NW_027594284.1:0-12500 GCF_964213995.1 Mustelus asterias | reverse complement strand
CCAATCCACCTAACCTGTACATCTTTGGACACTAAGGGGCAATTTAGCATGGCCAATTCATTTAACCTGCACATCTTTGGACACTAAGGGGCAATTTAGCACAGCCAATCCACCTAACCTGCACATCTTTGGACACTAAGGGGCAATTTAGCATGGCCAATCCACCCAACCGTCACATCTTTGGACTGTGGGAGGAAACCGGAGCACCCGGAGGAAACCCACGCAGACACGGGGGGAGAACGTGAAGACTCCACACAGACAGTGACCCGAGCCGGGAATCGAACCCAGATCCCTGGTGCTGTGAGGCAGCAGCACTAACCCGCTGTGCCACCCGTATCCTCCCACAGTCCAAAAGATGTTAAATTGTCCCTTAGTGTCCAAAGACGTGCTGTTTAGATGGATTGGCCCTGCTAAATTCTCCCTCATTGTACCCGAAAAGGAGTGTGGCGACTGGGGGATTTTCACAGTAACTTCATTGCAGTGTTAACGTTAAGCTGACTTGTGACACTGATAAATAAACTTTAAAAAAGAATTCTGGAGATTCACCACACTCAGTGCGAAGGAACATCTTAATCCAAAATGGCCGACACTTTATGTCCAGGCCTCAAACCCACTGACAGGCCCAGAAACGTCCGCCTGAATTCGCTCCTCATTCGTCCAAACTCCGACAAATATTTGGCCCAGTTTCCCATCACTCCTTGGCCCCTCAAATTCTGATGTGGAGATGCCGGCGTTGGACTGGGGTAAACACAGTAAGAAGTACCTGTACCTCAAATTCTGCGAGGGGTCAGTAGCTGGAGGAGAACGTGACTGGACAGGGAGGCTGTGACCCAGGCGTGAATCCCACCCCGAACAGCATTTCCACGTGTTTGATGGGGGACAGTGTGGAGGGAGCTTTACTCTGTATCTAACCCCGTGCTGTACCTGTCCTGGGAGTGTTTGATGGGGGATAGTGTAGAGGGAGCTTTACTCTGTATCTAACTCCGTGCTGTACTTGTCCTGGGAGTGTTTGATGGGGGACAGTGTGGAGGGAGCTTTACTCTGTATCTAACCCCGTGCTGTACCTGTCCTGGGAGTGTTTGATGGGGGATAGTGTAGAGGAAGCTTTACTCTGTATCTAACCCCGTGCTGTACCTGTCCTGGGAGTGTTTGATGGGGACAGTGTAGAGGGAGCTTTACTCTGTATCTAACCCCGTGCTGTACTTGTCCTGGGAGTGTTTGATGGGGGACAGTGTGGAGGCAGCTTTACTCTGTATCTAACCCCGTGCTGTACCTGTCCTGGGAGTGTTTGATGGGGGATAGTGTAGAGGGAGCTTTACTCTGTATCTAACTCCGTGCTGTACTTGTCCTGGGAGTGTTTGATGGGGGACAGTGTGGAGGGAGCTTTACTCTGTATCTAACCCCGTGCTGTACCTGTCCTGGGAGTGTTTGATGGGGAACAGTGTAGAGGGAGCTTTACTCTGTATCTAACCCCGTGCTGTACCTGTCCTGGGAGTTTTTGATGGGGACAGTGTAGAGGGAGCTTTACTCTGTATCTAACCCCGTGCTGTACCTGTCCTGGGAGTGTTTGATGGGGGACAGTGAAGAGGGAGCTTTACTCTGTATCTAACCCCGTGCTGTACCTGTCCTGGGAGTGTTTGATGGGGAACAGTGTAGAGGGAGCTTAACTCTGTGTCGAACGGTTTAACTAAGTGCTGGAATGGTTAAATATTTTGTGCATCTCATTGATTTACCAATGCATCTAAGATCCCTGCAGTCAGCAAAGCAAAGATTGCTAGTTGCGAACGAATGTTACACAGAGAAACCACACGTGTGGTGGAAGTGCAGTTTCACATTTAGACTTGGGCCTCTGCACAGTTCTGTGGGAGGGTGTTGCGTGTACACAGAATGGTAAAAATTGAACTGAGGAAGTCTTTGTGCTGAGTAACACAATATCGGGGCGTCCCAGAAAACCTTAGACTCTCACATCAGCCTCATGGGTCCTGAGCCTCATTCCAGCGCTGGACAAACACATACCGACCCCTCCCGCTATTTGATGGGGACAGTTAGAGGGAGCTTCACTCTGTATCTAACCCATAATGTACCTGTCCTGGGAGTGTTTAATGGGGACAGTGTCGAGGGAGCTTTACTCTGTATCTAACCCCGTGCTGTACCTGTCCTGGGAGTGTTTGATGGGGACAGTGTCGAGGGAGCTTTACTCTGTATCTAACCCCGTGCTGTACCTGTCCTGGGAGTGTTTGATGGGGGACAGTGTAGAGGGAGCTTTACTCTGTATCTAACCCCGTGCTGTACCTGTCCTGGGAGTGTTTGATGGGGGACAGTGTAGAGGGAGCTTTACTCTGTATCTAACTCCGTGCTGTACCTGTCCTGGGAGTGTTTGATGGGGGACAGTGTAGAGGGAGCTTTACTCTGTATCTAACCCTGGGCTGTACCTGTCCTGGGAGTGTTTGATGGGGGTCAGTGTAGAGGGAGCTTTACTCTGTATCTAACCCCGTGCTGTACCTATCCTCGGAGTGTTTGATGGGGAGACAGTGGAGAGGGAGCTTTACTCTGTATCTAACCCCGTGCTGTACCTGTCCTGGGAGTGTTTGATTGGGGGACAGTGTAGAGGGAGCTTTACTCTGTATCTAACCCCGTGCTGTACCTGTCCTGGGAGTGTTTGATGGGGGGACAGTGTAGAGGGAGCTTTACTCTGTATCTAACCCCGTGCTGTACCAGTCCTGGGAGTGTTTGATGGGGACAGTGTAGAGGGAGCTTTACTCTGTATCTAACCCCGTGCTGTACCTGTCCTGGGAGTGTTTGATGGGGGACAGTGTAGACGGAGCTTTACTCTGTATCTAACCCCGTGCTGTACCTGTCCTGGGAGTGTTTGATGGGGGACAGTGTAGAGGGAGCTTTACTCTGTATCTAACCCCGTGCTGTACCTATCCTGGGAGTGTTTGATGGGGGACAGTGAAGAGGGAGCTTTACTCTGTATCTAACCCTGTGCTGTACCTGTCCTGGGAGTGTTTGATGGGGGATAGTGTAGAGGGAGCTTTACTCTGTATCTAACCCCGTGCTGTACCTGTCCTGGGAGTGTTTGATGGGGGACAGTGTAGAGGGAGCTTTACTCTGTATCTAACCCGTGCTGTACCTATCCTGGGAGTGTTTGATGGGGGACAGTGAAGAGGGAGCTTTACTCTGTATCTAACCCCGTGCTGTACCCGTCCTGGGAGTGTTTGATGGGGACATGTAGAGGGAGCTTTACTCTGTATCTAACCCCGTGCTGTACCTGTCCTGGGAGTGTTTGATGGGGGGACAGTGTAGAGGGAGCTTTACTCTGTATCTAACCCCGAGCTGTACCTGTCCTGGGAGTGTTTGATGGGGGACAGTGTCGAGGGAGCTTTACTCTGTATCTAACCCCGAGCTGTACCTGTCCTGGGAGTGTTTGATGGGGGACAGTGAAGAGGGAGCTTTACTCTGTATCTAACCCCGTGCTGTACCCGTCCTGGGAGTGTTTGATGGGGACATGTAGAGGGAGCTTTACTCTGTATCTAACCCCGAGCTGTACCTGTCCTGGGAGTGTTTGATGGGGGACAGTGTAGAGGGAGCTTTACTCTGTATCTAACCCCGTGCTGTACCTGTCCTGGGAGTGTTTGATGGGGACAGTGTAGAGGGAGCTTTACTCTGTATCTAACCCCGTGCTGTACCAGTCCTGGGAGTGTTTGATGGGGGAGGGTAGGCTTACATTAACACCACAATTATGTTACTGTGGAAATCCCCTAGTCGCCACACTCCGGCATCTGTTCGGGTAGTCTGAGGGAGAATTTAGCACGGCCAAGGCATCTAACCTGCACATCTTTGGACACTAAGGGGCAATTTAGCATGGCCAATCCACCTAACCTGCACATCTTTGGACACTAAGGGGCAATTTAGCATGGCCAATCCACCTAACCTGCACATCTTTGGACACTAAGGGGCAATTTAGCATGGCCAATCCACCTAACCTGCACATCTTTGGACACTAAGGAGAGAATGTGCAAACTCCACGCAGATGGTGACCCGAGCTGGGAATCAAGCACAGGTCCCTGGCGCTGTGAGGCAGCAGTGGTAACCACTTAGGAATGGGCAACGATTCTTGCCCAGAGACGCACCAACGTGCCCACGAGAGGAGGAAGCAGAGTAAACGTAGTTTCACACAGAGAGATCGACACAATGGAGGCTATCTTTAACCCTGACACTTGCCTTTTTAACACCTCTGTCAATACCACTAATCTGAGGCTGATTTGACCAGATAAGCCGCTCCGTGAACTCTGTTTCACCCTTCAATTCACAAAAACACATCATACTCTCCTACCCTACTCCTCAAATGCAGCAGCGCAGATTTTCAGAGGTGATGTGGGAGGGTCAGTGCTGAGGGAGCGCCGCACTGTGGGAGGGTCAGTGCTGAGGGAGCGCCGCACTGTGGGAGGGTCAGTGCTGAGGGAGCGCCGCACTGTGGGAGGGTCAGTGCTGAGGGAGCGCCGCACTGTGGGAGGGTCAGTGCTGAGGGAGCGCCGCACTGTGGGAGGGTCAGTGCTGAGGGAGCGCCGCACTGTGGGAGGGTCAGTGCTGAGGGAGCGCCGCACTGTGGGAGGGTCAGTGCTGAGGGAGCGCCGCGCTGTGGGAGGGTCAGTGCTGAGGGAGCGCCGCACTGTGGGAGGGTCAGTGCTGAGGGAGCGCCGCGCTGTGGGAGGGTCAGTGCTGAGGGAGTGCCGCACTGTGGGAGGGTCAGTGCTGAGGGAGCGCCGCACTGTGGGAGGGTCAGTGGTGAGGGAGTGCCGCACTGTGGAGGGTCAGTGCTGAGGGAGCGCCGCACTGTGGGAGTGTCAGTGCTGAGGGAGCGCCGCACTGTGGGAGGGTCGGTGCTGATGGAGCGCCGCACTGTGGGAGGGTCAGTGCTGAGGGAGCACCGCACTGTGGGAGGGTCAGTGCTGAGGGAGCGCCGCACTGTGGGAGGGTCAGTGCTGAGGGAGCGCTGCACTGTGGGAGGCGGGAGGGTGGGTGAGGGAGTGCTGCACTGTGGGAGGCGGGAGGGTGGGTGAGGGAGTGCCGCACTGTGGGAGGGTCATTGCTGAGGGAGCGCTGCACTGTGGGAGGGTCAGTGCTGAGGGAGCGCCGCACTGTGGGAGGGTCGGTGCTGAGGGAGCGCCGCACTGTGGGAGGGTCGGTGCTGAGGGAGCGCCGCACTGTGGGAGGGTCGGTGCTGAGGGAGCGACGCACTGTGGGAGGGTCAGTGCTGAGGGAGCGCCGCACTGTGGGAGGGTCAGTGCTGAGGGAGCGCCGCACTGTGGGAGGGTCAGTGCTGAGGGAGCGCTGCACTGTGGGAGGGTCAGTGCTGAGGGAGCGCCACACTGTGGGAGGGTCGGTGCTGAGGGAGCGCCGCACTGTGGGAGGGTCGGTGCTGAGGGAGTGCCGCACTGTGGGAGGGTCGGTGCTGAGGGAGCGCCGCACTGTGGGAGCGCCGCACTGTGGGAGGGTCAGTGCTGAGAGAGCGCCGCACTGTGGGAGGGTCGGTGCTGAGGGAGCGCCGCACTGTGGGAGGGTCAGTGCTGAGGGAGCGCCGCACTGTGGGAGGGTCGGTGCTGAGGGAGCGCCGCACTGCGGGAGGCGGGAGGGTGGGTGAGGGAGCGCCGCACTGTGGGAGGCGGGAGGGTGGGTGAGGGGCTGAGCTGTGGGTTAACACTCAGCTGGGTGGGGGAGGGGAGTGGGTGGTGGGGTTGCTGCACCTTCGGTTGCAAATTAGCTGAAGAGCTGCCGCCCCCTCGCTCTGTGTACCTGGCCAGCTGGAGTGAAACCACAGAGCGTGCGAGGCAGAGGGCCTCAGACACACTGCTCAGTCGCTCTCCGCCCTCCCTCCCCCCAAGACATCACTACCGACCATTCCCTCAATAATGCACCCTCCACATCTCTCCCCCTCTCTCCCCGCACTCCCCCCTCCCCCACTCCCCCTCCCCTCCCCCTCCCCTCCCCCTCCCCCCTCCCCGTCCCCCCATCCCCCATCCCCCCTTCCCCTCTCCTCCCTCCCCCCTCTCCCCTCCTCCGCCCCCTCTCGCCCGCTCCACTCTCTCCCCCTCCCCCTCTCCTCTGCCCCTCCCCTTCTCCCCCTGCTCCTCACCCTCTCCCCCTGCCCCTCCCCTGCCACTCCCCCCTCCCCCTCTCCCCCTGCCCCTCCCTCTCCCCCTGCCCCCCTCCCCCTGCCCCTCTTCCCCTGCTCCTCCCCCTCCCTCTCCCTCTACCCCTCTCCCCCTCCCAGTCCCCCTCCCCCTCCCCCTCTTCCTCATCCTCACCCTCTCCCTCCTCCTCTCTCTCACCCTCCGCCTCTCCACTCGCTCTCTCTCTGTCACCCCTTCTATTTCTCCCCCGTGGCCAACTTCCATCTAGTCCAATCCCTCTCTCTTTCTCCCTCTCTCCCTCACTATTCCTACCCCCTCCCTATCTCTCTCTCTCTCTCTCACCTCTATCTCTGGAATCTTCACTCTTCCTCTTCACTTCTGTCTCATGGCATCTCTCTCTCTCTCTCTCTCTCTCTCCCCATCTCTTTCTTACACCATCTCTCTATCTCGAGTTATACAAGTCGGCTTACATTAACACTGCAATGAAGTTACTCTGGAAATCCCATATTCGCCACACTGCGGCGCCTGTTTGGTTACACTGAGAAAGAATTGAGCATGGCCAATCCCCCTGACCCACACATCTTTGGACACTAAGGGCAATTTAGCATGGCCAATCCCCCTGACCCACACATCTTTGGACACTAAGGGGCAATTTAGCATGGCCAATCCACCTAACCTGCACATCTTTGGACACTAAGGGGCAATTTAGCATGGCCAATCCCCCTAACCTGCACATCTTTGGATACTTAGGGGCAATTTAGCATGGCCAATCCCCCTAACCGGCACATCTTTGGATACTTAGGGGCAATTTAGCATGGCCAATCCACCTAACCTACACATCTTTGGACACTAAGGGGCAATTTAGCATGGCCAATCCACCCAACCTACACATCTTTGGACACTAAGGGACAATTTAGCACGGCCAATCCACCTAACCCGCACATCTTTGGATACTTAGGGGCAATTTAGCATGGCCAATCCACCCAACCTACACATCTTTGGACACTAAGGGGCAATTTAGCATGGCCAATCCACCTAACCCGCACATCTTTGGATACTTAGGGGCAATTTAGCATGGCCAATCCACCTAACCTACACATCTTTGGACACTAAGGGGCAATTTAGCATGGCCAATCCACCCAACCTACACATCTTTGGACACTAAGGGGCAATTTAGCATGGCCAATCCACCTAACCTACACATCTTTGGATACTAAGGGGCAATTTAGCATGGCCAATCCATCCAACCTACACATCTTTGGATACTAAGGGGCAATTTAGCATGGCCAATCCACCTAACCTATACATCTTTGGATACTAAGGGGCAATTTAGCATGGCCAATCCACCTAACCTACACATCTTTGGATACTAAGGGGCAATTTAGCATGGCCAATCCACCTAACCTACACATCTTTGGATACTAAGGGGCAATTTAGCATGGCCAATCCACCTAACCTATACATCTTTGGACACTAAGGGGCAATTTAGCATGGCCAATCCACCTAACCTGCACATCTTTGGATACAAAGGGGCAATTTAGCATGGCCAATCCACCTAACCTACACATCTTTGGATACGAAGGGGCAATTTAGCATGGCCAATCCACCTAACCTACACATCTTTGGATACGAAGGGGCAATTTAGCATGGCCAATCCACCTAACCTACACATCTTTGGATACTAAGGGGCAATTTAGCATGGCCAATCCACCTAACCTATACATCTTTGGACACTAAGGGGCAATTTAGCATGGCCAATCCACCTAACCTGCACATCTTTGGATACGAAGGGGCAATTTAGCATGGCCAATCCACCTAACCTACACATCTTTGGATACGAAGGGGCAATTTAGCATGGCCAATCCACCTAACCTACACATAGACTCATAGAACCCCTACAGTGCAGAAAGAGGCCATTCATCCCATCGAGTCTGCACCGACCACAATCCCACCCAGACCCTATTCACGTCACCCCACATATTTACCCTCCTAATCCCCCTGACACTAGGGTTAAATTAGCACGCCCGATCAACCTCACATGTACATTTCTGGACTGTGGGAGGAAACCGGTTTCCTCCGGGTGCTCCAGTTTCCTCCCACAGTCCAGACATGGGGAGAACATGCAGAACATCCGGTTTCCTCCCACAGTCCAGACATGGGGAGAACATGCAGACTCCGCACAGACAGTGACCCGAGCCGGGAATCGAACCCGGGTCCCTGGCGCTGTGAGGCAGCAGTGTGAAGCAGGGAGATATGTTAGCCTGATGTGTGCCTGTCATATCTGGGGGGAATGTTGTCCTGGGCTGACAGAGCGGGGCGGGGAATTCGGGGGATAAGGGACTTACCGTTTCTTTTGTATCTTTCCAGGGGAAGGCTTGATCAGAAAAACGCACAGATGTAAGTCTTTCTCGATATACTCATTCTGTAACTGTCGCCATTGCTGTAATCTTCAACGCAGAAGCGATCGGCACTCTGGGTCGGGGTGGTTTATATATAGAATAACAGATACCCGGGAGTGAGTTACAGACTGGAATCTAATCGAGGGGTTCGGGGTGGTTTATATATAGAATAACAGATACCCGGGAGTGAGTTACAGACTGGAATCTAATCGAGGGGTTCGGGGTGGTTTATATATAGAATAACAGATACCCGGGAGTGAGTTACAGACTGGAATCTAATCGAGGGGCTCGGGGTGGTTTATATATAGAATAACAGATACCCGGGAGTGAGTTACAGACTGGAATCTAATCGAGGGGTTGGGGGTGGTTTATATATAGAATAACAGATACCCGGGAGTGAGTTACAGACTGGAATCTAATCGAGGGGTTCGGGGTGGTTTATATATAGAATAACAGATACCCGGGAGTGAGTTACAGACTGGAATCTAATCGAGGGGTTCGGGGTGGTTTATATATAGAATAACAGATACCCGGGAGTGAGTTACAGACTGGAATCTAATCGAGGGGTTCGGGATGGTTTATATACAGAATAACAGATACCCGGGAGTGAGTTACAGACTGGAATCTAATCGGGGGGTTCGGGGTGGTTTATATATAGAATAACAGATACCCGGGAGTGAGTTACAGACTGGAATCTAATCGAGGGGTTCGGGGTGGTTTATATATAGAATAACAGATACCCGGGAGTGAGTTACAGACTGGAATCTAATCGAGGGGTTCGGGGTGGTTTATATATAGAATAACAGATACCCGGGAGTGAGTTACAGACTGGAATCTAATCGAGGGGTTCGGGATGGTTTATATATAGAATAACAGATGCCCGGGAGTGAGTTACAGACTGGAAACTAATCGAGGGGTTCGGGGTGGTTTATATATAGAATAACAGATACCCGGGAGTGAGTTACAGACTGGAATCTAATCGAGGGGTTCGGGATGGTTTATATATAGAATAACAGATGCCCGGGAGTGAGTTACAGACTGGAATCTAATCGAGGGGTTCGGGGTGATTTATATATAGAATAACAGATACCCGGGAGTGAGTTACAGACTGGAATCTAATCGAGGGGTTCGGGGTGGTTTATATATAGAATAACAGATACCCGGGAGTGAGTTACAGACTGGAATCTAATCGAGGGGTTCGGGATGGTTTATATATAGAATAACAGATGCCCGGGAGTGAGTTACAGACTGGAAACTAATCGAGGGGTTCGGGATGGTTTATATATAGAATAACAGATACCCAGGAGTGAGTTACAGACTGGAATCTAATCGAGGGATTCGGGCGGTTTATATATAGAATAACAGATACCCAGGAGTGAGTTACAGACTGGAATCTAATCGAGGGGTTCGGGGTGGTTTATATACAGAATAACAGATACCCGGGAGTGAGTTACAGACGGGAATCTAATCGAGGGGTTCGGGGTGGTTTATATACAGAATAACAGATACCCGGGAGTGAGTTACAGACGGGAATCTAATCGAGGGGTTCGGGGTGGTTTATATATGGAATAACAGATACCCGGGAGTGAGTTACAGACTGGAATCTAATCGAGGGGTTCGGGGTGGTTTATATATAGAATAACAGATACCCGGGAGTGAGTTACAGACTGGAATCTAATCGAGGGGTTCGGGGTGGTTTATATATAGAATAACAGATACCCGGGAGTGAGTTACAGACTGGAATCTAATCGAGGGGTTCGGGGTGGTTTATATATAGAATAACAGATACCCGGGAGTGAGTTACAGACTGGAATCTAATCGAGGGGTTCGGGATGGTTTATATATAGAATAACAGATACCCGGGAGTGAGTTACAGACTGGAAACTAATCGAGGGGTTCGGGGTGGTTTATATATAGAATAACAGATACCCAGTAGTGAGTTACAGACTGGAATCTAATCGAGGTGTTCGGGCGGTTTATATATAGAATAACAGATACCCAGGAGTGAGTAACAGACTGGAATATAATCGAGGGGTTCGGGGTGGTTTATATACAGAATAACAGATACCCGGGAGTGAGTTACAGACTAGAATCCAATCGAGGGGTTCGGGGTGGTTTATATACAGAATAACAGATACCCGGGAGTGAGTTACAGACTGGAATCTAATCGAGGGGTTCGGGGTGGTTTATATATAGAATAACAGATACCCGGGAGTGAGTTACAGACTGGAATCTAATCGAGAGGTTCGGGGTAGATTATATACAGAATAACAGATACCCGGGAGTGAGTTACAGACTGGAATCTAATCGAGGGGTTCGGGGTGGTATATATATAGAATAACAGATACCCGGGAGTGAGTTACAGACTGGAATCTAATCGAGGGGTTCGGGTTGGTTTATATACAGAATAACAGATACCCGGGAGTGAGTTACAGACTGGAATCTAATCGGGGGGTTCGGGGTGGTTTATATATAGAATAACAGATACCCGGGAGTGAGTTACAGACTGGAATCTAATCGAGGGGTTCGGGGTGGTTTATATACAGAATAACAGATACCCGGGAGTGAGTTACAGACTGGAATCTAATCGAGGGGTTCGGGGTGGTTTATATATAGAATAACAGATAACCGGGAGTGAGTTACAGACTGGAATCTAATCGAGAGGTTCGGGGTGGTTTATATACAGAATAACAGATACCCGGGAGTGAGTTACAGACTGGAATCTAATCGAGGTGTTCGGGGTGGTTTATATACAGAATAACAGATACCCGGGAGTGAGTTACAGACTGGAATCTAATCGAGGGGTTCGGGCTGGTTTATATATAGAATAGCAGATACCCGGGAGTGAGTTACAGACTGGAATCTAATCGAGAGGTTCGGGGTAGATTATATACAGAATAACAGATACCCGGGAGTGAGTTACAGACTGGAATCTAATCGAGGGGTTCGGGGTGGTTTATATATAGAATAACAGATACCCGGGAGTGAGTTACAGACTGGAATCTAATCGAGGGGTTCGGGGTGGTTTATATACAGAATAACAGATACCCGGGAGTGAGTTACAGACTGGAATCTAATCGAGGGGTTCGGGGTGGTTTATATATAGAATAACAGATACCCGGGAGTGAGTTACAGACGGGAATCTAATCGAGAGGTTCGGGGTGGTTTATATACAGAATAACAGATACCCGGGAGTGAGTTACAGACTGGAATCTAATCGGGGGGTTCGGGGTGGTTTATATATAGAATAACAGATACCCGGGAGTGAGTTACAGACTGGAATCTAATCGAGGGGTTCGGGGTGGTTTATATATAGAATAACAGATACCCAGGAGTGAGTTACAGACTGGAATCTAATCGAGGGGTTCGGGGTGGTTTATATATAGAATAACAGATACCCGGGAGTGAGTTACAGACTGGAATCTAATCGAGGGGTTCGGGTGGTTTATATATAGAATAACAGATACCCGGGAGTGAGTTACAGACTGGAATCTAATCGAGGGGTTCGGGGTGGTTTATATATAGAATAACAGATACCCGGGAGTGAGTTACAGACTGGAATCTAATCGGGGGGTTCGAGGTGGTTTATATATAGAATAACAGATACCCGGGAGTGAGTTGCAGACTGGAATCTAATCGAGGGGTTCGGGGTGGTTTATATATAGAATAACAGATACCCGGGAGTGAGTTACAGACTGGAATCTAATCGGGGGGTTCGGGGTGGTTTATATATCGAATAACAGACTGCCTGACCCACACTCACTCGCCGTCTCATGCCCGCCTCTCTCCCTCCCCCTCTCTCACCCACACTGTGGTGGCATCTGAACAGGGGTACAGGTGGCTGACGGGACACTGAGCAGGAAGCAGCTGCTCAAGACCCCATCCCCCCGCCCCCCCGGAACCCACCACCCCCCCCGTGCCTGCCTCGCCACCCCCACATCTCGCCTCAGGCACACGCCTGTGCACC
>NW_027594283.1:0-19608 GCF_964213995.1 Mustelus asterias | reverse complement strand
TAACTATGAAGTTGAATAAGAAGGCTCGAGATATTTTCCCCACCATTCCTCCAATGAGCAGCCTACTTCTTGCTCTGATTCGCTGACTGGCTTTCTTTCGCAGTTTTACATCTTGTTTCAGGGTCACTGTCTTTCACCTCAGTAGAAGTGGGTTAGTGAAGCAGGTTAGGGTCCAGTCTACGGGATGCACAGTTGTACAGCAGCTGATAGACAGTCACAGTCCCACCCCAGTCATGGCCCAGCCCCACTCGCTCACAGATGCAGTCACTATGAAGTCAGACACGACTGGTCAGTGGTGTCCTGGGTTAGAATAGCCCAACATGATCATCTGTGGTCTGTGAGTGACTTCTATCCGGGGCTTATTTATAGGAGGTTCTGACATGAGCTGTGTTGTTTGAACAATTCTCTCTCCTCTGGCCTCATTTATTTCCTGTGGTGATGGGTTTTCTGAAAGGGAAGATGATTCTGGAATCTGCCTCGAAGCAGGAGTTTTTCTTTTATTAACGATCCTCTCTGGAGCTGTTCCACAAATACCAATCACTCTCCAATATCTTTCCCAAGTGTCTGAATCTCAACAGTTGGCGTTGAGCTAGTTGTGAGGGGTTGGTGAAGGGAATCACAGGTCACTTGATGCTTGTTTGCATGCATATGCTTTCTCTTGGGGGGGGGGGGGGGGTTTACTGGAAAGCAATGGTTCAGGGAGGGAGACCTGACTGGTTTTTCCATTCCTCCAGCTGCCCTCACCCCCCTCCTCTCCCCTATTTGCAGGAGCTATTTGACCACCCTGACCCAGTGCTCCAGAATGAGCCCGATCCCGCACCCTCCCTGGTTGGTACAGCCCAGCCCATTGAGGGAAACTGGCGGGGTAAGAGTTACCCCCACGTCATTCCTCCCCAGCCAGATGCCATGTGCCCATCATTGTGGGCACGGTGCTCATGCTGCTGTGGTGCCACATGCCAAGGGAGACCTGGCACAGGATTGTGATGCTATACCTCACCCCACTGTCTCTCCTATCTCAGGAACAGAAGCAGCAGGAGAAGCTAGATTTTGAGAAGCGGCTGAATGCGGAGCAGCGAGAGAGGACGCAGCTCATCATACAGAACAACAGTCAAAAGGAGCAAGTGCTGATGTCGGTGAAGCAGGTAACGAGACAGGGGACAGGGTCACTGCTTGTGTTAAAATATAACTCGTGGCAATTTGTACCTTTGCACAGGTTCCTGAGGATGGATGCTGGCAGTGTCGGTTGCATTTCTGTTCTGGGGGCAGACCAGGTGCATCCTGGTCCTGTTCAGCTTCCCTCAGTTGAATTGCTCCTTTGTCCGTGGGCTCTTGGTTACAGGAATCTACAAATCTCACCTGTTTCTGAATGATTTTGTGCATCTCTTTGAGACTCGCTGCCTCCCTGTGGTAGTCGGCAGTCTGTAATCATCAATATATTAGAGAGTTGTTGCTGACATCTCGCGTTGATGTCTGTGCCACCCAGATAATAGAGTCTGGACTTTAATTTGGCTGTGACAAATTGAAAAATATTTTAGTATTTTTCCAGGGCCAAGGGATGTCACCGGAAATGACAGTACAGGAGGCGGCCCTTCAGCCCATTATGCCCGTGCCAGTTCTTTGAAAGAACTACCCAATTAATTCCAGTCCCATTCTTTCTCCTAGCCCTACAAACCTATCACTTAAATATATATCCAGTTCCCTTTGGGAAGTTGCTACTGATTTTGTTTTCACCATCCATGGTGGCACAGTGGTTAGCACTGCCGCCTCACAACTCCGGGGACCCAAGTTCAACTTGGGTCACTGTCTGTGCAGAGTCTGCACGTTCTCCCCGTGTCTGTGTGGGTTTCCTCCGGGTGCTTGGGTTTCCCTCCACAGTCTGAAGGACGTGCTGGTTAGGTGCATTGGCTATACTAAATTCTCCCTCAGTGTACCCGAACAGGCGCCGGAGTGTGGCAACTAGGGGATTTTCACAGTACCTTCATTGCAGTGTTAATGTAAGCCTACTTGCAACACTAATGGACATAAAACATTCTTTAACACACTGCTTCCAGATCAGCATAGCCCACTCTGTAAAAGCCCTCCTCTTCATCTCCCCTCTGGCCCTTTAGCCACTGATCTTAAACCTGTCCCTCCCCCCGGTGACCCTCCTGCACAATTACATCTTGAACTGAAGTAAATTGTTAGGTCACAAAATTCATTTAATTCAAGACCAGCAATGCTGAAAAATTACAAATGAGTGTTTGGAAGTTAATTAAAAAGTGATTGTTGGTCAGGGAAGCGGGAGAACTCCCTGCTCATTATGTAGTGCCGTAGGATTCAACAGTAGAAAAGCAGCAAGGAAATGTGCAATGAGTGTAGTGGATCATCAGAGAAATCATAGAATTCTACAGTACAGAAGGAGGCCATTTGGCCCATCGAGTCTGCACTGACAACAATCCCACCCAGGCCTGTCCCCATAACCCCATGTATTTTTCCTGCCAATCCTCCTGACACTAAGGGGCAATTTAGCATGGCCAGTGCACCTAACCTCAGCATCTTAGGACTGTGGAAGGAAACCGGAGCCCCCTGAGGAAACCCACGCAGATACGGGGAGAACTTGCAAACTCCACACAGACAGTCACACAAGGCCAGAATCGAACCCGAGTCCCTGGCGCTGTGAGCCCTAATGGTCGCAAAAATTTAAAAGGTTTGACAAACTTTCCTTAAGTGAGTCCTTGGAGAGCATGCAGATTAAAGTTAGTGGGTGGCTATTCTCGTGTTTAACTGTTCTTGGAGAAAATAAATAAGAGAAGGAAGTTGGGGGGGTAGGGGGGGGTGGTGGGTGCAGTTGGGGGGGGGGGGCTGCAGTTGGGGCTGTTGGTTTGAGCTTGGTCACTTTTGGGTTTGATGTACTGTTTAGAAATATTTAATTGTTCATTCAATGTTTGATAGAGCCGTGTCAGCTTGTGGGCTTTTCTCTAGTTCTGGAGACTGTGTGAGTCTCCAATGTGAATCACTGGGGGATGCTGGGTATCTTATGGGTAGTTGCTTGTACTTAGTCATGGCCTTTGTCCCTTCCAATATGGAGCACTTGACCAGTTTCCTTGGCAGCATCAGGCAGGGCAAAGTGGACCTCCCAGGAGCTGATAGCTGAGTGTTTATTGCAATGGATCAGGTGAGAAGCTTCGCCTTTGATACACTCAAAAAATGTCACGGACAGCAGAGTTCCCGATGTTTATCACATGCAGGAGATGCTGGTGTTGGAGTGAATCTGATTCGGCCCCATTAGTTGGAATTCCTCCACCTCTCTCAGCCACTCGCTGGGATTTTGCTCCTGGTTTTCTTGGCGGCTGGTTTCTACTCACTCTGCATCATCACCTTTACTTTCAGAACTAAAGTACTGACCCCCTCTTCCTGTCCCACGCTTTTCTTTGTTTTGTGTCCTGTTTTTTCTGTGCCTGACCCTCATCCCGTGTCCCGCAGGAGCAGGGGAAGCTGGATCGGGGTCTCCGAGACCAGCAGCGACATCTGGAGGCGGAGCGTCAGCGGCTGCAGGAGGAGCTGAAGCGAGGGGAGCGCGGAGCCACGAACCTTATCCACAACCTTCTGGAGGACAGTGAGAGGTGAGGGGGGGGAAGGGGGAGTGAAATTGCAGTCTGCCCACTTTGACCCGTGCCGATGCAGGGTAAGTGCTGTACCTGCTGACCAATGGCTGCTGCTCCGGATTATGTGAGGATACAGTCAGAACGGTGATACAGTGACCCAGTGCGTACTGCGTCCTCCTGCCAATATCCAATGTGACTGAGGCTGAGACATCTTCACCTTTTTAAAGAAAGAAGCTAACTCTAGAAGTGTTAATTCTGTTCGTGTGAGTGAGGTTGTTTGGTGCTAGGAAGTGTTAGTGCGAGTGAGGTTGTTTGGTGCTAGGAGGTGATCACTGGGTGAATACTTCCTTTCCTAAAAGGTCACCATTAAAAATGTGACAAAATAGCAGATTGACCAGTATCTTGCAGAGGTGAGAAATCATATTGAAGTTTGTTGTTCCCAGTGTGAATGCCAGCCCCCAGTTGAGTTCTTCCTCTGGTTTCACGTGCCAGTGGACCTGACTGGTTGTCAAGGGGCTTTGATTAAAAAAATTTAACACTCACTTGAATCCTTTTTTCCCCACCATTTTGTTGTCTTTGATGCTTCGAGAGAACCCTGTTGCTTTTCTTTGAAAGAGTGCCTTGGGATCTTTTACATCCGCCTGAGAGTTTAAACACCTGATCTGGAAGATGGCACTTCTGGCAGTGTAGCACTCTCTCCGTGCTGCTCTGAATTGCCCACTTGGACTGTGAGCATCTGCCATTTTAATTGGCCCACCGTTAGTGTCCTCAGCTGCCTGGGCCCTAAACTCTGGAATTCCCTCCCTAAACCTCTCCGCCTGTCTACCTTGTTTTCTTCCATCAAGATGCTCCTTAAAACCTACATCTTTGACCAAACATTTTTGTCCTCTGCCCTAATATTTTCTGCCCGTGTCAAATTTTGCTTTACAGCAGTCCTGAGGAGCACCTTGGAAAGTTTTTTATTTTGTCAGGTTGCTGCGGACTCGGGCTTCTGGGGTGGGATTTGAACCCACAACCATTTGATTCAGAAGTCAGGTTTACCACTGAACCATGGGTCATCATCTACACCTTTGCAAGTAATCACTGACTTGGGCAATCACGAGATGGCTTCAGCACAGTGGTTAGCACTGCTGCCTCACAGCACCAGGGACCTGGGTTCAATTCCGGCCTCGGGTCACTGTGTGGAGTCGGCACATTCTCCCCATGTCTGTGTGGTTTTCTTCCGGGTGCTCCAGTTTCCTCCCCCACTCCAAAGATGTGCAGGTTAGGTTGATTGGCCATGCTAAATTGCCCCGTCGTGTCAGGGGGATTGGCAGGCTAAGTACGTGGGGCTATGGGGATGGGGGTTGGGTGGGATTGTGGCCGGTGCAGACTCAATGGGCTGAATGGCCTCCTTCTGCACTGTAGTGATCCTATGGCCAAGTTGGAGCTTGTCACAGAGTCGGAGGTTCCAGGAGACTCAGAAAATGCAGAGTGATCCAATTGGAAGGGAACAGGTTAATCTGCCACTCGCTGGCCAATTATGAGGATTGTGGGGCCATTAATTATAGGGATCCTCGCTCCTCATTCAAACCTCCCTATGTTGAATATACAAATCCAGATTGAGTGGCCATTGCTGGTCTTTAAAGCTGGGCTTGCTGCAGCCTATGGCCTGTAGGTAATCGCCCATGCATAGCCCAACATTCAGATTGTGAGAGACAGTCCATAAAGGGTCAGGTCTAAGTGTGCAGAGTCTATTTGAATCCAGTACTGATAAACCATTCTGGTCATAGCTCAAGTTAATAGGAGTGAAATTCCTGCTGATAAGAGGCTCCCTTCTCCTGTTAATAACCCTGGCTGCTCATTCCCGGAATGTATTTTGCTGTCTAAGCTCAGTGAAGCCTGTCAAACTGTATTGTTTTAGTGTAGTGACATTTGAATTTGCTCACTAGATTATCTTGAACTTATTTCACTCTTCAAAATAGAGTTGTTTTCCTTGATGTGGGTTTGTACCCACACTGGGGGCTATTCTCCGACCCATTGGCACAAATCGCTGTGAGATTCTCCCCACCCTCAGCCTGCAACGTAATCTGCTTAGCAAATTTAAACCTTCATTAACGTATTCAGTTTTGGCTTTTAAACCAAATTTCTCCCTTCAATTCTCCCACCCACCAGCACGATGTGAAGCCATTGGGAATCACTGGTGGTCTCCACGAACACAAACCCCAGACGTGATGGCCGCGCTGGGGGAGGAGGTTCAGAGGTCATTGTAGCCCTCGGGTGGTCAGGGACATGACTGGATGGTGCACCCATGCCACCCTGGCAGTGCCAGGCTGGCACTGCCAATGGGTGGGGCCTGGAGTGGGCGGGGCCGATAGGTGAGCACATAGCGGAGGTTTGCACAGGTTGTGGGGTGGGGGGGCTGGCCTTTGATGCCGGCGTTGGGGTTGGGGAGGCTGGGTGGTCTTGATGATGGGGGAAGCAGGGGGCGATTGAAGGTTAATCTGAGATTGGGGTGCCCGATCTCTGAGGAACAGGCTTTGCTGGCGTCTTAAGGCCCCACCTCTCTTGATCATGGTGCAAATCATGCCCCCTCCAAAAATTGACCAAGTGGGGGAGGGTTGCGACAGGGATCGCACCGACCGACCTGCGGGGATGACACTTTGTCAGTTTTTTGGAGAATTGCTCCCATCACTGCAATGTAGCCGTCAGGTAAAAGCACAATAATGAGAGGCTGTTGGAATATCAGCCTTTATAACGAGGGGACTGGAATCTAAAGGGGCAGAAGTTTTGCTGCAATTAAACCAAGCCCTTGCTAGGCCACATCTGGAATTCAGCTCACACCACCTTTCCTGGGAAGGAGCACAACATAGATTCACCAGAAAGTTCCCAAAGCTCCAGGGCCGATGACGGGAGCTCAGCTAATAGGCCAAATCTTCCAGCCTCCAGATTGATGGAGACTGGACTTTACGATCGAAGATGGCGCAGCAGAACTCTGCGGAAGTCCTGATGCAGAGACTCCTGTGGAAATTGTCAGGGAAGCTTCAGTCCCCTGCTCCCAGGGACCCCCCACAAAAGCCTCTGACTCCGAACTAGAATCAGAGACTTTGGACAGTTCCGCAGTATTTAATTGGATAGTTATCCAGAAAATGTTAGACAGAAAAATCTACCCACGCAACTGACACACCCCGTCCTTCACCTACTGACCCACCTCTGTACCCACTTACCCACCTCCCCCATCTCCCCATTCGCTTACCATTTAAACCGGAACTTTAAACTCCGCATACAGCAGTCAGACCTGTAAAAATGGGGACGTGTTCCGTCTACTCTCCTGATCCTGTCCCATTTGATAGAATTCCCTGATGGATGTTGTGCTGCGCATTTTTTTGAAAGCCGGGCTTGCAAGACCTTGGTAGAAACATGCAGTGGCATCGAGTTGGGAGAATTTGAGTGCAGAGATATTCCGCTGGGAGATTCAGGCCATTCATTTTAGTGATATTGGTCGGGACAGCGGGGAGAACTCCATCAGCTCTTCCTGGAACCCCTCCCATCCACCCGAGAGAGCACACAGGCCCTCAGTTTGACATCTCATTCAAATGACGGCACCTCCAGCACTGCAGCACTCCCTCAGAACTGCGCTGCAGTGTCAAAAATATTACCTTTATATAGCACATTTAAGATGGTAAAACATTCCAAGGTGCTTAACAAAAGCAATATCACGAGAAACACTTCTGACACCGTGCAACAGAAGAACAAATCAGATAACTAAAAACTTGATGACATGGTTAGGTTTACGAAGCATTCTAAAAGAGGAGGCTGTATTGGTTAGGAAGTTCCAGAGCTCAGGGTCCAACTAAGCACACACTCACCAATAGTTGAGTGATTAAAATCAGAAATGCACCCAAGGCCAGAATCGGAGGAGCCCAGAGACCTTGGAGGAGGCTACGGAGATAGTGAGGAGTAAGGCCAAGGAGGGATTTGAGGCATTGTCAGATGGAAGGTGCAAGTAGGTACTCTTGATGCTGTGGATATGTGGTCAGCAACTAATTTTAAATTAAACACAATGTTTGCGAACACTCTTGCTCAACTTAATACAATTGCCAGGGTGGAAATGGTGAATGTGGAACCATGTTTGTGGGGGCAGGGGAATTAAACTAATGGCTTCTCTGGATTGGGACGTGAACCCACAAGCTTCTAACTTCGAGGTGAGTGTACTACCACAGCTACAACTGGCAATCCCTTTCGGACTAAACCTCTTCCTAGTGAGCTTGTCTGGTCGTTCTGATAACTTGGTGACCTCTTAACATGGCAAGGGTGAAACCATGATCAGGCAGGGGACGAGGCTAGCCCATTGTACTTGGGGTGTGCTGACACTTGCGATGGTGGTTTGCCCAGGCTAGGCGAGAATAAAGAATC
Source organism: Mustelus asterias (assembly GCF_964213995.1). Lineage (NCBI taxonomy): Eukaryota > Metazoa > Chordata > Chondrichthyes > Carcharhiniformes > Triakidae > Mustelus > Mustelus asterias. The sequence goes on along the minus strand of NW_027594283.1, from coordinate 11,629 downwards.
AGGGCAGCCAATGAGGTTAAGCCCAGGCTTTGCCTGATGCAATGTTTCAAAGCCATCTCGGCCTTTTGACTAAGATGAAGCGTTAGATCAAACCTGGGAGGGGGTGCAATACCTCATCCTGTCAGCTTAGATCTTGTTTGTCCCTCATGTGGGGACCATGAATTGGATTCAATTTGAATTGGGTTTTTTTTGTTGGAATAAAAGTACCGAAACATACCAAGAAAAAAAATTAAAGAAAAGAGCAGGGCTGATTGAAGAGGAGAACAAATGTTACCTGGATTGGGACGTGAACCCACAAGCTTTAACTTTGAGGCGATTACAAAAAAATAGCCAGGATGAGGCCATGGTGGGATTTGAGAGAAATTGCTGCAGACAATCGCCCATTGGCATGGGCTTGATCCCTGACCCTGGCTGATTGGCATGGGCCTGACCCCTGACCCCGGCTGATTGGCATGGGCCTGACCCTGGCTGATTGGCATGGGCTTGACCCCTGACCCCGGCTGATTGGCTTGACCCCTGACCCCGGCTGATTGGCTTGACCCCCGACCCCAGCTGATTGGCTTGACCCCCGGCTGATTGGCTTGACCCCTGACCCCCGGCTGATTGGCTTGACCCCCGACCCCGGCTGATTGGCTTGACCCCCGACCCCGGCTGATTGGCTTGACCCCCGACCCCGGCTGATTGGCTTGACCCCCGACCCCGGCTGATTGGCTTGACCCCCGACCCCGGCTGATTGGCTTGACCCCCGACCCCGGCTGATTGGCTTGACCCCCGACCCCGGCTGATTGGCTTGACCCCCGACCCCGGCTGATTGGCTTGACCCCCGACCCCGGCTGATTGGCTTGACCCCCGACCCCGGCTGATTGGCTTGACCCCCGACCCCGGCTGATTGGCTTGACCCCCGACCCCGGCTGATTGGCTTGACCCCCGACCCCGGCTGATTGGCTTGACCCCCGACCCCGGCTGATTGGCTTGACCCCCGACCCCGGCTGATTGGCTTGACCCCCGACCCCGGCTGATTGGCTTGACCCCCGACCCCGGCTGATTGGCTTGACCCCCGACCCCGGCTGATTGGCTTGACCCCCGACCCCGGCTGATTGGCTTGACCCCCGACCCCGGCTGATTGGCTTGACCCCCGACCCCGGCTGATTGGCTTGACCCCCGACCCCGGCTGATTGGCTTGACCCCCGACCCCGGCTGATTGGCTTGACCCCCGACCCCGGCTGATTGGCTTGACCCCCGACCCCGGCTGATTGGCTTGACCCCCGACCCCGGCTGATTGGCTTGACCCCCGACCCCGGCTGATTGGCTTGACCTCCGACCCCGGCTGATTGGCTTGACCCCCGACCCCGGCTGATTGGCTTGACCCCCGACCCCGGCTGATTGGCTTGACCCCCGACCCCGGCTGATTGGCTTGACCCCCGACCCCGGCTGATTGGCTTGACCCCCGACCCCGGCTGATTGGCTTGACCCCCGACCCCGGCTGATTGGCTTGACCCCCGACCCCGGCTGATTGGCTTGACCCCCGACCCCGGCTGATTGGCTTGACCCCCGACCCCGGCTGATTGGCTTGACCCCCGACCCCGGCTGATTGGCTTGACCCCCGATCCCGGCTGATTGGCTTGACCCCCGACCCCGGCTGATTGGCTTGACCCCCGACCCCGGCTGATTGGCTTGACCCCCGACCCCGGCTGATTGACATGGGCTTGACCCCTGACCCCGGCTGATTGACATGGGCTTGACCCCTGACCCCGGCTGATTAGCGTGGGCTTGACCCCTGACCCCAGCTGGAACCTACTAGAGCTGACCAAAAGAGGAAATGATTTAAAAGAAGAATGTTACTCTCCACTGAGGGGAGATTTTCGAAAAATAATAAACTCGAGAGATCTGAGGGCGTAGGAGGTCTGTTTGTATCTGATAACTCTCCTTTTGGTATCATGCCTTTGATATTGTTAAAAGTTTTTTTTTACAAAATTCTTTCTCTTTCAGAAGAAAGCAGAACTCAATGCTGCTCGAATCACTGGATAAAGAGAGGTGAGGAATGAACAGCGCTCGGGCTGTGTAATCTGAAAGCCAGAGGTTCAAAAACATCATTCACTGAAAGTTCAGCTGGATCAAACAATTTTTTAAAATGCAATAGCATTTGGGGTTTCATGAACACTGGCATAGAGTTCAGAGGTAAAGAGGTGGCATGAAGCTGGCATTAGTTAGGATGCAGTCAGATTATTGTGTACTGTTGAGTTCCCCATTATATAAAATAGAACATTAAAGCCACAGAGAGTATGCAGTGTACGTTCCCCGGGGTGGCACATTGGTTAGCACTGCTGCCTCACAGCGCAGGGGACCCAGGTTCAATTCCCGCCTCAGGTCACTGGAGTTTGCACATTCTCCCCTTGGTGGCTTGGGTTTCCTCCGGGTGCTCCAGTTTCCTCCCACAATCCAAAGATGTGCGGGTTAGGTGGATTGGCCATGCTAAATTAACCCTTGGTGTCCAAAAGATGTGTAGGTTAGGGGGATTTGCAGGGTAAATGCATGGGGTTAGGGAATGCTCTTCTATCAGAGAGTCAGTGTTGACTCGATGGGTCGAATGGCCATCTCCTGCACTGTAGGATTCTATGATGCCAGGAATGGGGGAACTCTAGATTTGAAACCGTTCCATCTAGCGTGGCAAAGTGGCACAGTGGTTGGGGCGGCACGGCAGCACTGTGGTTAGCATTGCTGCCTCACAGCGCCAGGAACCCGGGTTCAATTCCAGCCTTGGATCACTGTCTGTGCGGAGTTTGCACGTTCTCCTCGTGTCTGCGTGGGTTTCCTCTGGGTGCTCCGGTTTCCTTCCACAGTCCAAAGACATGCAGGTTAAGTTGATTGGCCATGCTCCTTTGTGTCAGGGGGATTAGCAAGGTAAATGTGTGGGGTTACGGGAATAGGGCCTGGGTGGGATTGTGGTTGGTGCAGACTCGATGGGCCGAATGGCCTCCTTCTGTACTGTAGGGATTCTATGGATTCTAAAATGTTTTAAAATTCCCAAGAGTTTTGATTGGGGAGTAGGTAAGAGCTTCGTTCTTGAAGGAGTCGGTGACAAAGGGGCATCCTTTTAAAATACTCAAAGAATAAAGATAGAGACGAGGAGGAATTTCTTTGTGTCAAGGATGGTTGGAGAATGAGTTGCTACATGGGGTACGGGGTATATGGGTAACATGGATAAATAATTGAAGCAAAAAGACACAAGGGAAAAGACAGGGCAGTGATATTAGCAAAGAGCTGACACAGAAATGATGGGCCCTCTATTATAATCATAGGCCTGAATTAATTTTTTCAGCATGTTATGTGTGTTAAAAGCAGTGTTATCCATCGGGAGTGCCACAGTGATTAATTGGAGCCCCTTCAGCTCCTGAACTGGAGCTCAGATCCTGTCCCGACTCTTCAGTCTACATGGTTTCAAACTCGTCTGAAGAGAAGCTATTGTACACACAACTTTACTCAGGGTCCTAACTGTATCTCTACTGATGTTAATCCAGCTCCCTCGCGCTGTCACTCAGTAACCCCTCACTCTAACACCCCATGCTATATTATTTGTGGTTCATAAGTTCATAAGATATAGGAGCAGAATTAGGCCATTCGGCTCACCGAGTCCGCTCCGCCATTTGATCATGGCTGATGTGCTCCTCGTCCCCATTTTCCTGCCTTCTCCCCATAACCCTTCAACCCATTACCAATTAAAAATCTGTCTAACTCCTCCTCAAATTTACTCACTATCCCTGCACCCAGCACTTTGGGTTAGCGAATTCCACAGAATCACAACCCTTTGGGAGAAGTCGTTTCTCCTCAACTGTTTTAAATTTGCTACCCCTTATCCTAAGACTATGACCTTATCTGAGAATGCCCCACCAGTGGAAGCAACTGTTCCACATCTACCTTATCCATACCTTTTAATCATCTTGTATATCTCCATTTGATCTCCCTTTTCACCACCCTAACTGCTGTTAATCCAGCTCTGTGATATTAGGCTCTGTATTGCCGTGTGGAACTGTCTGTCCCAGCGTGTGACAGTGTCTCTGCTCCCCAGGGTCAAGTCTGGTACTGCTGTCACAATCAGGAAGGGTTTATTTTATTACCCATTGATAAAATCTTTGAAAACAGAGAATAACGGAATTTTAACAGTGTTTGCCTAGTCAGCTGGAACTGTCGGTCTTTGGGGTGTTATAAACGTTTCTTCCTGTAATCTCCTAACAGGCTGAGGATGGATCAGCTGATGGCAATTTCACAGGAGGAGAACGAGAGGCTGCGAAAGAGAGAGGTGGCAGGTCAGTCATACACACTTTAACCTCTGACCCTGACAATTTCTCTGATTGCTTTAGGATTGCTGAATTGTGTGTGTGTGTGATTAAATGGCGTGGATCTGTTGTGAGCACTCCTAGTTCCAGCCCGTCAAGTGTTGAGTCACAAGGCAGAGCAGAAGCAGGCAGCTGACCATTGTGTCTTTGTACAAGGAAAGGCTTTCCTCCCATCTGCATCGGCAGAGAGTCCCACTCCAGAGATTTGAGTACGTCCACAAGGTCGGCACACCAGTGCAGGACTGAGGGAGTGCTGCACGGTCAGGGATACAGACTCTCGGATGAGATGCTAAACAAAGGCTTTGTCTGGTCCTTCAGAGGGGATGTACAGGATCTCAAGAAGAGGAGAGGAGTTCTTTCCTGTGCAGCTCCACCACCCTCGATACCCTGGTCAATATTTATCCCTCAACCAGGGTCACTATAAAATCAATTATATGGTCATTATTACATTACTGTTTATGTAAGCTTACTGTGTATAAATTGGTGGCTGTGTTTCCTACATTACCATGGTGACTCCGTGTCAAAAATATGTTTTGAATATGTTGGCTGGAAAATGCTTTACTTAGGTTTACTTAGTGCTTTTTACAACTTCAGGATGTCCCAAAGTGTCTTACAGCCAATGACTGTCTGTGTGAAGGGATCTGGGTTCAATTCCAGCCTCGGGTCACTGTCTGTGTGGAGTTTGCACGTTCTCCCCGTGTCTGCGTGGGTTTCCTCTGGGTGCTCCGGTTTCTTCCCACACTCCAAAGGTGTGCAGGTTAGACTGATTGGCCATGCTAAATTGACCCTTAGTGTTGGGGGATTAGCTGGGTAAATACATAGGGTTACAGGGATCAGGGTTGGGTGGGATTGTTGTCAGTGCAGGCTCGATGGACTGAATGGCCTCCTTCTGCACTTCTGGGATTCTATGAATTGTAGTCACACAGTTTAACAGCACCTCTGACGGTGCAGCACTCCCTCAGTAGTGCACTGGAGTGTCAGCCTAGACTTTGTGCTCAAGTTTTGGGTGTGGGATTTGAATGCACAATCTTCTAACTCCAAGGTGAAGGTGCTGCTACATAAATGCAGGCCTTTTAATTGAAGCAACAGTGACTATGTGGAGAGCTAGTGCTCCCCAGTGTGCCATCATGCCTGCTGACCATCATCCTAGTACCAAAGAAAAGCCAGGCAGCGTGCCTTAATGACTATCATCTGGGGGCTCTGACATCCATCAATATGAAGTGCTTCAAAAGTTTAGACATGGCACGAATCAATTCCAGCCTCCCAGATTGTCCGGATTCACTACAGTTTGCCTATCGCCACAACAGTCCACAGCAGGTGCCATCTCCCTGGCCCTACACTCAACCCTGTTAACAGTAGGGCGTTGGGGGAGAATTATAGAACAAAGAGATCTAGGGGTACAGGTTCTTAGCTCCTTGAAAGTGGAGTCACACGTGGACAGAGCGGTGAAGAAGGAATTTTGCATGCTTGGTTTCATTGGTCAGAACATTGAATACAGGAGTTGGGATGTCTTGTTGAAGTTGTACAAGACATTGGTAAGGCCACACTTGGAATAATGTGTACAGTTCTGATCACTATTATAGAAAGGATATTATTAAACTAGAAAGAGTGCAGAAAAGATTTACTAGGATGCTTCCGGGACTTGATGGTTTGAGTTATAAGGAGAGGCTGGATAGACTGGGACTTTTTTCTCTGGCACATAGGAGGCTTAGGGCTGATCTTATAGAGGTCTAGAAAATAATGAGGGGCACAGATCAGCTAGATAGTCGATATCTTTTCCCAAAGGAAGGGGAGTCTAAAACTAGAGGGCATAGTTTTAAGGTGAGAAGGGAGAGATTCAAAAGGGTTGAGAGGGGCAATTTTTTCACACACAGGATGGTGAGTGTCTGGAACAAGCTGCCAGAGGTAGTAGAGGCGGGTACAATTTTGTCTTTTAAAAAGCGTTTAGACAGTTACATGGGTAAGATGGCTATAGAGGGATATGGGCCAAACACGGGCAATTGAGATTAGCTTAGGGGTTTAAAAAAAGGGGCAGCATGGACAAGTTGGGCCGAAGGGCCTATTTCCATGCTGTAAATCTCTATGACTCTATGACCTGGATAACAAAGACGCCTATGTCAGACTCCTATTTATTGACTACAGCTCAGCCTTCAACGCTATTATTCCCACAAAATTTATCTCCAAACTCAGTGGCCTGGGGCTCAGATCCTCCCTTTATGACTAGATCCTAGAGTTCCTAACCTACAGACAGCAATCGGTAAGGATAGGCAACAACACCTCCTCCACAATCATCCTCAACACCGGTGCTCCACAAGGCTGTGTTCTCAGCCCCCTTACTCTACTCCTTATACACCTATGACTCTGTGGCCAAATTCCCCTCCAATTCGATTTTCAAGTTTGCTGATGACATCACCGTAGTGGGTCGGATCTCAAACAATGATGAGACAGAGTACAGGAAAGAGAGAATAAGGTGAACTGGTATGACGACAATAATCTCTTCCTCAATGTCAGCAAAATGAAGGAGATTGTTATCGACCTCAGGAAGAATAGTGGAGGACATGTCTACGCTAATGGCGATGTAGTGAAAATGGTCGAGAGCTTCAAGTTTCTAGGAGTCCAGATCACCAACAACCTGTCCTAGTCCCTCCACACTGACGCTATAGTTAAGAAAGCCCACCAACGGAACTACTTTCTCAGGAGGCCAAGGAAATTTGTCCTGTCTGCTACGACTCTCACCAACTTTTACAGATGCACTATAGAAAACATTCTTTCTGGTTGTATCACAGCTTGCTGTGGCTCAGTCCATCACTCAAACCAGTACATAATAAATCGTGTTCCTTTTTTTCGAGATGCTCTGTAAATGTTTCAGTTGCATGATCCTACCATCCCACTGCCTGGCAGGGAAAGCAGGACGTGAAGTGCCATCATCCTGGCACCAGCCTGGTGTAATGAACACCAGACACTGACCTTAATTTTAGATCAAAGTCCAAGATCCAGAGGAAGAAAAATGGAACAGCACAAAACCAGAGATCATGTATTTGAAGAGGAGAGCCATTGTAGAGACGGTGTCCCAGGGAGAAGTCAGGCACAGGGTCTCAAACCAGGGAGTGGGGTCAGAATCCAGTACTGGGTAAGGGACAAGGACAAAGATCAGAAATCGGTCCCATGAAGTAAAGTTGTGAAAAAGGAGCAGAATGCAGTAGGCTCTGAATTAGAGAGAGAGGGCTCAGGGGAATGGACTTGAGAAAGTGGGCTTGAGAGAAACCTGAAGGTCTGAAAGGGCAGTCGAAGGTTGGTGATTCTATGCTGTGGACTGTAAGGTCAAAGGCATCAGTTTGGAGCAGTGGTGTTCTGCTTCACACAGCTGAGAATCTGAAAATGTACTTGGAAGGTGAAGTTTGAGTGTATACAGAGATCCAGGGAAATGGAATATCAGAAGGTGAGATTGAAACCCTGGTGGCAGATCCTTGTTGGCGCTGTCTGAGCTGGAGCATTGTTTGGAGAGAATTCCAAGACAAGTTCTTCAAACGTGGTACAAATACGATTGGAAACCGTTGTGAGTGAGATGTGTGACAAGTTTCTGGGTGGGTTGTTGAGAAATCCATAGAATCTGCTTTGGTTGCATTTGTCATCTACTTTAGAGTGTGGTGTATCTGTCCACTGTTTGCCTGTTAGTTCACATATAGTGTGTACTGACCTTGAATATTAGAGTACAGATAGATATAGCAAGTTGTTTTATCCTTCCGAATTTGTGTATAGCTGTACACATATACAGCTGTACACATATACAGCTGTCATGAAGGCATAGTGAATATTTGAATCATTTTCTTGGGTTTGTATTGAGGTCTTTCCAACCTTTTTCTCTGGTATAATATGGATCATTTTTCTTGCTGAACAATAAATTCACAGACTCCTGTGAATGTGTTTAGTAACTTACCAACATAGTTTCGGAAAAAAACATTGGGATCTATTGAAGACCAATGAGGCGATGGTTGAAATGGTAGCAACACAAAGAATTCTAAAAATCCAGGAAAGGAAATGTCAGTATTTTGGTCATTTGATCAGAGCTGAAAAGCTACAGAGATCTCTTCCAGAGAGCAAAGAGCAGGGAACAGAACCAGCGGTCAGTCTAGGTATAGATGGATGTCGGATGAAAGAGCAGTTGTAGATGAGCTACAGTGGATGTGTGAGAATGGCTGAGACAGACGAGCGTGATGCAGCGTGACAGCAGATCCTATGGGAGGTGTAGCTACAAGCAGTAGCAGCAGTTTATATTTTTGGGGGTTTGGTGTATATTTTGTTTGATTAGACTCCTGTGCAGTGTCATGGAATGTTTGACTATATTGAGGGCTCTATCTAAAGTCCTCTCACTCCTTTTGTTTCCTTGTGTCTTGCAGCTGCAATGCAGGAGATGTTGTCCGAGAGCTCGATGAATAAGATCCTGCAGATGGTCTACGAGACGAGGCGACGCCAACTAGTGGACGAGGCCAGCTCCAGGTACATGAATAGCAGCAACTTCCTGTGCAGGGAATGAGAGTGTTTAGAGGGGTGTGAAGGTTGGGGGGAGCTGCATCACTATTAACCCTGAAATAAAAGGGAAATCCTCCCAGGCGACGTGTGAGATGGGTAAAGAGAGTTGTGATGGGGGGCAGGTGTGGAATGGGCCGGGGAGGTGGTGCTGGAGTAGGAAATGAGGTGGGGGGGTTCGGATGGAACTGCACGGGGGGTGGTCTGGTGCTGTGATGAGAGGGAGGCTGGACGTGTTCAGGTGGATTGTTTAGGGGATTGAGGTGTAGAATGTGGCGGGTTGAGAAACTCTGGAATCCACACATTCAATAGAGAAGGAAAGGCGATAGAGAAAAAAAAATAAAGGACAGTTGATGGCCTGTCGCCAGGAGAAGTTCCGCAGGATAAGAAAGCCAAGATCTGACAAACTACTGCAAGAGTCATTCCACTTTTGAGAACTACTGAAACAGCACTGTGGGTGTCCCTACGCCACACGGACTACAGAGGTTAAAGAAGGTAGCTCACCACCACCTTCTCAAGGGCAATTAACGATGGGTGTCCTCTGTCACTCTAATTTCCTCTTCTATCCTGCCTCTTAAATCTCTCTCTTCCCTTTTCCTTCATATCCCGTAAAAGAGGTGGCACAGTGGTTAGCACTGCTGCCTCACAAGCGCTAGGGTCCCCGGTTCAATTCCAGCCTCGGGTGACCGTGTGGTATTTGCACGTTCTCCCCGTGTCTGCTGGGTTTCCTCCGGGTGCTCCGGTTTCTCCCCACAGTCCAAAGATTTGTAGGTTAGGTGGATTGGCCATGATCAATGTATGGGGTTACAGGGATAGAGTGGAGGGGATGGTCTGGATAGGATGCTCTTTCTGAGAGTCGGTGCAGGCTTGATGGGACAGATGGCCTCTTTCTGCACTATAAAATGAATTGTTTTTGAAAAAAGATTGTTGTTCTGGGATTTAGTAAATGGTTTCCACCACTAGGTGAATTAAGAATGGGAGCATTAATATAAGATAGGCGTCAACTGATTAAATACAGAGTTTAGGAGGAATATCTTTCTATATGCAGTGGTGTGAAAATGGAACTTGCTGTCAGGTCAAGTGATTGATGTGTGTTTCAGGGGCATCTTGATGCATGTATGACAGAGAAGGGAATAGAGGGATACAGGAGGAAGGATGGAAGAGGGAATTAGAGTGACAGAGGATCCCTGTGGGTTATAAACATCAACGTAGACCAGGTTCAATAGGCTGGGATCCGGAGTAACCTTCCACTTGTGGGTGAGCCGTAAGCACAGGGTAACTAACTAACAAGGGGTAGATAGATGGTCCCTATCTCCGTAGTAATCCAGCAGGTTTAACAGAGAGTGGAGAGATACGCAGTCACGAGTTAGACCAGAACAAAAGCTCTGGTGGAAAAAAGAATGAGGGATAACATTTTGCTCCTTCAAGACATCCCTTTAGCTGTGTTCAGTGAGTTTACAGCACTGACAGACTAATCAACCCAACTGCTGGGCCCACCAGGCTACGACCCAGCAGCATTGGGAGGTGCCATTCAATGAATTAGTGTGTGGTTAATGGGCTGTTTAGTTGTTGTTTAGTTAATACAAAGAAAACTACAGCACAGGAACTGGTCCTTTGACCCTCCAAGCCTGCACCAACCATGCTGCCCAACTGAACTAAAACTCCGTACCTTCCGGGGACCATATCCCTCTATCCCCATCCTGTCCATGTATTTGTCCAGATGCCCCTTAAAAGTCACTATCGTATCTGCTTCCACTACCTCCCCCAGCAATGAGTTCCAGGCACTCACCACCCTCTGTGTAAAATATCTGCCTCGTACATCTCCTTTAAACCTTGCCCCCTCGCACCTTAAACCTATGCCCCCTAGACTCTTCCACCCTGGGAAAAAGCTTCTGACTATCCACTCTGTCCATGCCCCTCATAATCTTGTAGACTTCTATCAGGTCGCCCCTCAACCTCCGTCGTTCCAGTGAGAACAACCAAGTTTCTCCAACCTCTCCTCATAGCTGATGCCTTCCATACCAGGCAACGTCTTGGTGAATCTTTTCTGTACCCTCTCTAAAGCCTCCACATCCTGCTGGTAGTGTGGCGACCAGAATTGAACAGTATGTTAATATCTTTAGTAATAAATCTGTCACCCCGAGCTCTGCTTCTTGTTTCACAGCATGGCCGAAATGGACGGTAAACTTCAACAGATCCAGGCCTGGCAGCAGCTGGATCAGAACAAGACCATTGGGCAGATTCTCTCTGAGGTGAGTGTCCTTTGGCGTTGTGTGAGCTGCCCTCACTCCCTGTTCTGATCGTGTTGAACGGGGCTGAGGCTGTGAGCCGGGCGCTGAGGAGAAATCTATTTTACAAAGGTAATAAAAATTGAACTTGCTGGAAATAGTCAGCAGATCAGGCAGCATCTGTGGAGAGGCAATCTTTCATCAAACTAGGAGAAGTTAGAAATGTCAAGATTCAACAGAAAGGGGGAAGGGGGGGCGAGAGAATGAAAGAAAAAGTCTATTATCGGGTGGAAGACAGGAGTGATTAAATAAAAGGGTTGAATGTGTACGGCCAAAGGGAGTGATAATGGAACAAGTGAGGGAATTTTAGAAAACAAGTCTTGAGATGTGAATGGCAGAATTTAAACAGCTGCCATCTGAAAGTGAAAAACAAATCAAAACCAAAGCCAAGGAAACAAAATGGAGGCTGAGGTTACAAAGTGTAAAGTGCCTTTTTGAAAAATGACCTGCTGTCCCTAAAGTTTGAGTTGAGCTTCTTTG
>NW_027594282.1:0-19610 GCF_964213995.1 Mustelus asterias | reverse complement strand
GGATTGGGGGAAGGCTAACTTTATTGGGATCAGGCAGAAATTGGCAGCTGTTGATTGGGAGAGGCTGTTTGAGGGTAAATCCACATCTGGTATGTGGCAGTCTTTTAAGGAACAGTTGTTAGGGCTACAGGACAAGCATGTGCCTGTAAAAAAGAAGGATAGGAAGGGTAGGATTAGAGAACCGTGGATAACCAGGGAAATTGAGGGACTGATCAAAAAGAAAAGAGAGGCGTATGTTAGGTCCAGGCAGCTAAAAACGGAGGGAGTTCTGGAGGAATACAAAGAAAGTAGGAAAGAACTCAAACGGGGAATTAGAAGGTCAAAAAGGGGTCACGAAATGTCCTTGGCAGACAGGATTAAGGAGAATCCCAAGGCATTTTATTCATACGTTAGAAACAAAAGGGTTGTCAGGGAAAAAATCGGACCTCTCAGGGACAAAAGTGGGGAATTATGCTTGGAGCCCAAAGAAGTAGGGGAGATCCTAAATGAATACTTTGCGTCGGTATTCACAAAGGAGAGGGATGTGTTGACTGGGAGTGTCTTGGAGGGGAGTGTTGAACCGTTGGAGAAAATCTCCATTACAAAGGAGGAAGTGTTAGGTTTGTTAGAGAATATAAAGACTGACAAATCCCCAGGGCCTGATGGAATCTATCCAAGGCTGCTCAGGGAGACGAGAGGTGAAATCGCTGGGCTTCTGACGCAAATCTTTGTCTCGTCACTGGACGCAGGTGAGGTCCCAGAGGATTGGAGGATAGCTAATGTGGTCCCGTTATTTAAGAAGGGTAGGAAGGATAACCCGGGTAATTATAGGCCGGTGAGCTTGACGTCCGTGGTGGGGAAGTTGTTGGAGAAGATTCTTAGAGATAGGATGTATGCGCATTTAGAAAGGAATAAACTCATTAACGATAGTCAGCATGGTTTTGTGAGAGGGAGGTCATGCCTCACTAACCTGGTGGTGTTTTTTGAAGAAGTGACTAGAATGGTTGACGAGGGAAGGGCCGTGGATGTCATCTATATGGACTTTAGTAAAGCGTTTGACAAAGTCCCTCATGGTAGGCTGGTGAAAAAGGTTGGATCTCATGGGATAAAGGGGGAGGTGGCTAGATGGGTGGAGAACTGGCTTGGTCACAGAAGACAGAGGGTCTTTTTCCGGCTGGAGGCCTGTGACTAGTGGTGTTCCGCAGGGCTCTGTATTGGGACCTCTGCTGTTTGTGATTTATATAAACGATCTGGAAGAAGGTGTAACTGGGGTGATCAGTAAGTTTGCGGACGACACAAAATTGGCAGGACTTGCAGATAGTGAGGAGCATTGTCAGAGGCTACAGAAGGATATAGATAGGCTGGAGATTTGGGCAAAGAAATGGCAGATGGAGTTCAATCCTGATAAATGCAAAGTGATGCATTTTGGTAGAACTAATGTAGGGAGGAGCTATATGATAAATGGCAGAACCATAAAGGGTGTAGATACGCAGAGGGACCTGGGTGTGCAAGTCCACAGATCCTTGAAGGTGACGTCACAGGTGGAGAAGGTAGTGAATATGGCATGTGGCATGCTTGCCTTTATAGGACGGGGCATAGAGTATAAAAGTTGGGGTCTGATGTTGCAGATATATAGAACGTTGGTTCGGCCGCATTTGGAATACTGCGTCCAGTTCTGGTCGCCACACTACCAGAAGGACGTGGAGGCTTTGGAGAGAGTGCAGAGGAGGTTTACCAGGATGTTGCCTGGTATGGAGGGGCTTAGTTATGAGGAGAGATTGGGTAAACTGGGGTTGTTCTCCCTGGAAAGACGGAGGATGAGGGGAGACTTAATAGAGGTGTATAAAATTATGAAAGGCATGGATAGGGTGAACGGTGGGAAGCTTTTCCCCAGGTCGGTGGTGACGTTCACGAGGGGTCATAGGTTCAAGGTGAAGGGGGGGAGGTTTAACACAGATATCAGACGGACGTATTTTACACGGAGGGTGGTGGGGGCCTGGAATGCGCTGCCGGGCAAGGTGGTGGAGGCGGACACACTGGGAACGTTTAAGACTTATCCAGATAGCCATATGAACGGAGTGGGAATGGAGGGATACAAAAGAATGGTCCAGTTTGGACCAGGGAGCGGCACACTCCTCACATCCTTTAAAAAGTACCTGGATCAGCACTTGGCAGGTCATAACATTCAGGGCTATGGGCCAAGTGCTGGCAAGTGGGATTAGGTGGGCAGGTCAAGGACTTTAGTGCGTCGGTGCAGACTTGATGGGTCGAAGGGCCTCTTCTGCACTGTAGTATTCTGTGATATAGCCGGGCTGGTGGACAAGAAAGTGTACGGCATGCTTGCCTTCATTGGTCAGGGTACAGAGTATAAAAATTGGCAGGTCATGCTGCAGCTGTACAGAACCTTAGTTAGGCTTCATTTGGAATATTGTGTACAATTCTGGTCACCACACTACCAGGAGGATGTTGCCTGGTGGGGAGGGTATTAGCTTTGAGGAGAGGTTGGATAAACTTGGTTTGTTCTCACTGGAACGGCGAAGGCTGAGGGGCGACCTGATAAATTGTGAGAGGCATGGACAGAATGGATAGTTGAAGTCATTGAAATGTCAATTAGAACATAGAAAAGCTACAGCACAAACAGGCCCTTCGGCCCACAAGTTGCGCCGAACATGTCCTAATCTACTCGGCTTACCCATAACCCTCTATCTTACTAACTTCCATGAACCTATCCAAAAGTCTCTGAAAAGACCCTATCGAATCCGCCTCCACCACCACTACCGGCAGCCGATTCCACGCACCCACCACCCTCTGAGTGAAAAACTTACCCCTAACATCTCCTCTGTACCTACTCCCCAGCACCCTAAACCTGTGACCTCTCACAGCAGACATTTCCACCCTGGGTAAAAGCCTCTGAGAATCCACTCTATCAATACCCCTCAACATCTTATACACCTCTATTAGGTCGCCTCTCATCCTTCGCCTCTCCAAGGAGAAAAGACCAAGCTCTCTCAACCTATCCTCATAAGGCATGCCACCTAATCCAGGCAACATCCTTGTAAATCTCCTCTGCTCCCTTTCAATGGCTTCCACATCCTTTCTGTAATGAGGCGACCAGAACTGGGCACAGTACTCCAGGTGGGGTCTGACCAGGGTCCTATAAAGCTGCAGCATTATCTCCCGAAAATGTCACTCCTAATTGACACAGACACTACTAATTGACAGGGACACTCCTAATGGACACAGACACTCCTAATGGACACAGACACTCCTAATTGACAGGGACACTCCTAATGGACACAGACACTCCTAATGGACACAGACACTCCTAATTGACAGGGACACTCCTAATTGACACAAACACTCCTAATTGACACAGACACTCCTAATTGACAGGGACACTCCTAATTGACACAGACACTCCTAATGGACACAGACACTCCTAATTGACACAGACACTCCTAATTGACAGGGACACTCCTAATTGACAGGGACACTCCTAATTGACAGGGACACTCCTAATTGACACAGACACTCCTAATGGACACAGACACTCCTAATTGACAGGGACACTCCTAATTGACACAGACACTCCTAATGGACACAGACACTCCTAATTGACACAGACACTCCTAATTGACAGGGACACTCCTAATTGACACAGACACTCCTAATGGACACAGACACTCCTAATTGACACAGACACTCCTAATTGACAGGGACACTCCTAATGGACACAGAAACTCCTAATGGACACAGACAGTCCTAATTGACACAGACACTCCTAATTGACAGGGACACTCCTAATGGACACAGACACTCCTAATTGACACAGACACTCCTAATTGACACAGACACTCCTAATTGACACGGACACTCCTAATTGACACAGACACTCCTAATTGACACGGACACTCCTAATTGACACGGACACTCCTAATGGACACAGACACTCCTAATGGACACGGACACTCCTAATTGACACAGACACTCCTAATTGACAGGGACACTCCTAATTGACAGGGACACTCCTAATTGACAGGGACACTCCTAATTGACACAAACACTCCTAATTGACAGGGACACTCCTAATTGACAGGGACACTCCTAATTGACAGGGACACTCCTAATTGACACAGACACTCCTAATTGACACAGACACTCCTAATTGACAGGGACACTCCTAATTGACACAAACACTCCTAATTGACAGGGACACTCCTAATTGACACGGACACTCCTAATTGACACAAACACTCCTAATTGACACGGACACTCCTAATTGACAGGGACACTCCTAATGGACACAGACACTCCTAATTGACACAAACACTCCTAATTGACACGGACACTCCTAATTGACAGGGACACTCCTAATTGACACAGACACTCCTAATTGACACAAACACTCCTAATTGACACAGACACTCCTAATTGACACAGACACTCCTAATTGACAGGGACACTCCTAATTGACACGGACACTCCTAATTGACACGGACACTCCTAATTGACAGGGACACTCCTAATGGACACAGACACTCCTAATTGACACAGACACTCCTAATTGACACAGACACTCCTAATTGACAGGGACACTCCTAATTGACACAGACACTCCTAATTGACACAGACACTCCTAATTGACAGGGACACTCCTAATTGACACAGACACTCCTAATTGACACAGACACTCCTAATTGACACAGACACTCCTAATTGACACAGACACTCCTAATTGACACAGACACTCCTAATTGACAGGTACACTCCTAATTGACACAGACACTCCTAATTGACAGGGACACTCCTAATGGACACAGACACTCCTAATGGACACAGTCACTCCTAATTGACACAGACACTCCTCATTGACACAGACACTCCTAATGGACACAGACACTCCTAATGGACACAGACACTCCTAATTGACACAGACACTCCTAATTGACACAGACACTCCTAATTGACACAAACACTCTTAATTGACACAGACACTCCTAATTGACAGGGACACTCCTAATTGACACAGACACTCCTAATTGACAGGGACACTCCTAATTGACACAAACACTCCTAATTGACACAGTCACTCCTAATGGACACAGACACTCCTTATTGACAGGGACACTCCTAATTGACAGGGACACTCCTAATTGACACAGACACTCTTAATTGACAGGGACGCTCCTAATTGACAGGGACACTCCTAATTGACACAGACACTCCTAATTGACACAGACACTCCTAATTGACAGGTACACTCCTAATTGACAGGGACACTCCTAATTGACACAGACACTCCTAATTGACAGGTACACTCCTAATTGACAGAGACACTCCTAATGGACACAGACACTCCTAATGGACACAGACACTCCTAATTGACAGGGACACTCCTAATTGACAGGGACACTCCTAATTGACAGGGACACTCCTAATTGACAGGGACACTCCTAATTGACAGGGACACTCCTAATTGACACAAACACTCCTAATTGACAGGGACACTCCTAATGGACACAGACACTCCTAATTGACAGGGACACTCCTAATTGACACAAACACTCCTAATTGACAGGGACACTCCTAATGGACACAGACACTCCTAATTGACAGGGACACTCCTAATTGACACAAACACTCCTAATTGACACAGACACTCCTAATTGACACAGACACTCCTAATTGACACAGACACTCCTAATTGACACAGACACTCCTAATGGACACAGACACTCCTAATTGACACAGACACTCCTAATTGACAGGGACACTCCTAATTGACACAAACACTCCTAATTGACAGGGACACTCCTAATGGACACAGACACTCCTAATTGACAGGGACACTCCTAATTGACACAAACACTCCTAATTGACACAGACACTCCTAATTGACACAGACACTCCTAATGGACACAGACACTCCTAATTGACACAGACACTCCTAATTGACAGGGACACTCCTAATGGACACAGACACTCCTAATTGACACAGACACTCCTAATTGACACAGACACTCCTAATTGACAGGTACACTCCTAATGGACACAGACACTCCTAATTGACAGGGACACTCCTAATTGACACAAACACTCCTAATTGACACAGACACTCCTAATGGACACAGACACTCCTAATTGACACAGACACTCCTAATTGACAGGTACACTCCTAATTGACACAGACACTCCTAATTGACACAGACACTCCTAATTGACAGGGACACTCCTAATTGACACAGACACTCCTAATTGACACAGACACTCCTAATTGACACGGACACTCCTCATTGACACAGACACTCCTAATTGACAGGGACACTCCTAATGGACACAGACACTCCTAATGGACACAGACACTCCTAATTGACACAGACACTCCTAATTGACAGGGACAGTCCTATTTGACACAGACACTCCTCATTGACAGGGACACTCCTAATGGACACAGACACTCCTAATGGACACAGACACTCCTAATGGACACAGACACTCCTAATTGACACAGACACTCCTAATTGACAGGGACACTCCTAATTGACACAGACACTCCTAATTGACACAGACACTCCTAATTGACACAGACACTCCTAATGGACACAGACACTCCTAATTGACAGGGACAGTCCTATTTGACACAGACACTCCTCATTGACAGGGACACTCCTAATGGACACAGACACTCCTAATGGACACAGACACTCCTAATTGACACAGACACTCCTAATTGACACAGACACTCCTAATTGACACAGACACTCCTAATTGACACGGACACTCCTAATTGACACAGACACTCCTAATTGACAGGGACACTCCTAATTGACACAGACACTCCTAATTGACACAGACACTCCTAATTGACACAGACACTCCTAATTGACACAGACACTCCTAATGGACACAGACACTCCTAATTGACACAGACACTCCTAATTGACACAGACACTCCTCATTGACAGGGACACTCCTAATTGACACAGACACTCCTAATTGACACAGACACTCCTAATGGACACAGACACTCCTAATTGACAGGGACACTCCTAATTGACACAGACACTCCTAATTGACACAGACACTCCTAATTGACAGGGACACTCCTAATTGACACGGACACTCCTAATTGACACAGACACTCCTAATGGACACAGACACTCCTAATTGACACGGACACTCCTAATTGACACAGACACTCCTAATTGACAGGGACACTCCTAATTGACACAGACACTCCTAATTGACACAGACACTCCTAATTGACACAGACACTCCTAATGGACACAGACACTCCTAATTGACACAGACACTCCTAATTGACACAGACACTCCTCATTGACAGGGACACTCCTAATTGACACAGACACTCCTAATTGACACAGACACTCCTAATGGACACAGACACTCCTCATTGACAGGGACACTCCTAATTGACACAGACACTCCTAATTGACACAGACACTCCTAATTGACACAGACACTCCTCATTGACAGGGACACTCCTAATTGACACAGACACTCCTAATTGACAGGGACACTCCTAATGGACACAGACACTCCTAATTGACACGGACACTCCTAATTGACACAGACACTCCTAATGGACACAGACACTCCTAATTGACACAGACACTCCTAATTGACAGGGACACTCCTAATTGACACAGACACTCCTAATTGACACAGACACTCCTCATTGACAGGGACACTCCTAATTGACACAGACACTCCTAATTGACAGGGACACTCCTAATTGACAGGGACACTCCTAATTGACACAGACACTCCTAATTGACACAGACACTCCTCATTGACAGGGACACTCCTAATTGACACAGACACTCCTAATTGACAGGGACACTCCTAATTGACACAGACACTCCTAATTGACACAGACACTCCTAATGGACACAGACACTCCTAATGGACACAGACACTCCTAATTGACACAGACACTCCTAATTGACACAGACACTCCTAATTGACACAGACACTCCTCATTGACAGGGACACTCCTAATTGACACAGACACTCCTAATTGACAGGGACACTCCTAATTGACACAGACACTCCTAATTGACACAGACACTCCTAATGGACACAGACACTCCTAATTGACACAGACACTCCTAATTGACAGGGACACTCCTAATTGACACAGACACTCCTAATTGACACAGTCACTCCTAATGGACACAGACACTCCTTATTGACAGGGACACTCCTAATTGACAGGGACACTCCTAATTGACACAGACACTCTTAATTGACAGGGACGCTCCTAATTGACAGGGACACTCCTAATTGACACAGACACTCCTAATTGACACAGACACTCCTAATTGACAGGTACACTCCTAATTGACAGGGACACTCCTAATTGACACAGACACTCCTAATTGACAGGTACACTCCTAATTGACAGAGACACTCCTAATTGACACAGACACTCCTAATTGACAGGGACACTCCTAATGGACACAGACACTCCTAATGGACACAGACACTCCTAATTGACAGGGACACTCCTAATTGACAGGGACACTCCTAATTGACAGGGACACTCCTAATTGACAGGGACACTCCTAATTGACAGGGACACTCCTAATGGACACAGACACTCCTAATTGACAGGGACACTCCTAATTGACACAAACACTCCTAATTGACAGGGACACTCCTAATGGACACAGACACTCCTAATTGACAGGGACACTCCTAATTGACACAAACACTCCTAATTGACACAGACACTCCTAATGGACACAGACACTCCTAATTGACACAGACACTCCTAATTGACACAAACACTCCTAATTGACACAGACACTCCTAATTGACACAGACACTCCTAATTGACACAGACACTCCTAATTGACACAGACACTCCTAATGGACACAGACACTCCTAATTGACACAGACACTCCTAATTGACAGGGACACTCCTAATTGACACAAACACTCCTAATTGACAGGGACACTCCTAATGGACACAGACACTCCTAATTGACAGGGACACTCCTAATTGACACAAACACTCCTAATTGACACAGACACTCCTAATTGACACAGACACTCCTAATGGACACAGACACTCCTAATTGACACAGACACTCCTAATTGACAGGGACACTCCTAATGGACACAGACACTCCTAATTGACACAGACACTCCTAATGGACACAGACACTCCTAATTGACACAGACACTCCTAATTGACACAGACACTCCTAATTGACAGGTACACTCCTAATGGACACAGACACTCCTAATTGACAGGGACACTCCTAATTGACACAAACACTCCTAATTGACACAGACACTCCTAATGGACACAGACACTCCTAATTGACACAGACACTCCTAATTGACAGGTACACTCCTAATTGACACAGACACTCCTAATTGACACAGACACTCCTAATTGACAGGGACACTCCTAATTGACACAGACACTCCTAATTGACACAGACACTCCTAATTGACACGGACACTCCTCATTGACACAGACACTCCTAATTGACAGGGACACTCCTAATGGACACAGACACTCCTAATGGACACAGACACTCCTAATTGACACAGACACTCCTAATTGACAGGGACAGTCCTATTTGACACAGACACTCCTCATTGACAGGGACACTCCTAATGGACACAGACACTCCTAATGGACACAGACACTCCTAATGGACACAGACACTCCTAATTGACACAGACACTCCTAATTGACAGGGACACTCCTAATTGACACAGACACTCCTAATTGACACAGACACTCCTAATTGACACAGACACTCCTAATGGACACAGACACTCCTAATTGACAGGGACAGTCCTATTTGACACAGACACTCCTCATTGACAGGGACACTCCTAATGGACACAGACACTCCTAATGGACACAGACACTCCTAATTGACACAGACACTCCTAATTGACACAGACACTCCTAATTGACACAGACACTCCTAATTGACACGGACACTCCTAATTGACACAGACACTCCTAATTGACAGGGACACTCCTAATTGACACAGACACTCCTAATTGACACAGACACTCCTAATTGACACAGACACTCCTAATTGACACAGACACTCCTAATGGACACAGACACTCCTAATTGACACAGACACTCCTAATTGACACAGACACTCCTCATTGACAGGGACACTCCTAATTGACACAGACACTCCTAATTGACACAGACACTCCTAATGGACACAGACACTCCTAATTGACAGGGACACTCCTAATTGACACAGACACTCCTAATTGACACAGACACTCCTAATTGACACAGACACTCCTAATTGACAGGGACACTCCTAATGGACACAGACACTCCTAATTGACACGGACACTCCTAATTGACACAGACACTCCTAATTGACAGGGACACTCCTAATTGACACAGACACTCCTAATGGACACAGACACTCCTAATTGACAGGGACACTCCTAATTGACACAGACACTCCTAATTGACACAGACACTCCTAATTGACACAGACACTCCTAATGGACACAGACACTCCTAATTGACACAGACACTCCTAATTGACACAGACACTCCTCATTGACAGGGACACTCCTAATTGACACAGACACTCCTAATTGACACAGACACTCCTAATTGACACAGACACTCCTAATTGACAGGGACACTCCTAATGGACACAGACACTCCTAATGGACACAGACACTCCTAATTGACACAGACACTCCTAATTGACACAGACACTCCTAATTGACACAGACACTCCTAATTGACACAGACACTCCTCATTGACAGGGACACTCCTAATTGACACAGACACTCCTAATTGACAGGGACACTCCTAATTGACACGGACACTCCTAATTGACACAGACACTCCTAATGGACACAGACACTCCTAATTGACACAGACACTCCTAATTGACAGGGACACTCCTAATTGACACAGACACTCCTAATTGACACAGACACTCCTCATTGACAGGGACACTCCTAATTGACACAGACACTCCTAATTGACAGGGACACTCCTAATTGACAGGGACACTCCTAATTGACACAGACACTCCTAATTGACACAGACACTCCTCATTGACAGGGACACTCCTAATTGACACAGACACTCCTAATTGACAGGGACACTCCTAATTGACACAGACACTCCTAATTGACACAGACACTCCTAATGGACACAGACACTCCTAATGGACACAGACACTCCTAATGGACACAGACACTCCTAATTGACACAGACACTCCTAATTGACAGGGACACTCCTAATTGACACAGACACTCCTAATTGACACAGACACTCCTAATGGACACAGACACTCCTAATGGACACAGACACTCCTAATGGACACAGACACTCCTAATTGACACAGACACTCCTAATTGACACAGACACTCCTAATTGACACAGACACTCCTAATGGACACAGACACTCCTAATTGACACAGACACTCCTAATTGACAGGGACACTCCTAATTGACAGGGACACTCCTAATTGACACAAACACTCCTAATTGACAGGGACACTCCTAATGGACACAGACACTCCTAATTGACAGGGACACTCCTAATTGACACAAACACTCCTAATTGACACAGACACTCCTAATTGACACAGACACTCCTAATGGACACAGACACTCCTAATTGACACAGACACTCCTAATTGACAGGGACACTCCTAATGGACACAGACACTCCTAATTGACACAGACACTCCTAATTGACACAGACACTCCTAATTGACAGGTACACTCCTAATGGACACAGACACTCCTAATTGACAGGGACACTCCTAATTGACACAAACACTCCTAATTGACACAGACACTCCTAATGGACACAGACACTCCTAATTGACACAGACACTCCTAATTGACAGGTACACTCCTAATTGACACAGACACTCCTAATTGACACAGACACTCCTAATTGACAGGGACACTCCTAATTGACACAGACACTCCTAATTGACACAGACACTCCTAATTGACACGGACACTCCTCATTGACACAGACACTCCTAATTGACAGGGACACTCCTAATGGACACAGACACTCCTAATGGACACAGACACTCCTAATTGACACAGACACTCCTAATTGACAGGGACAGTCCTATTTGACACAGACACTCCTCATTGACAGGGACACTCCTAATGGACACAGACACTCCTAATGGACACAGACACTCCTAATGGACACAGACACTCCTAATTGACACAGACACTCCTAATTGACAGGGACACTCCTAATTGACACAGACACTCCTAATTGACACAGACACTCCTAATTGACACAGACACTCCTAATGGACACAGACACTCCTAATTGACAGGGACAGTCCTATTTGACACAGACACTCCTCATTGACAGGGACACTCCTAATGGACACAGACACTCCTAATGGACACAGACACTCCTAATTGACACAGACACTCCTAATTGACACAGACACTCCTAATTGACACAGACACTCCTAATTGACACGGACACTCCTAATTGACACAGACACTCCTAATTGACAGGGACACTCCTAATTGACACAGACACTCCTAATTGACACAGACACTCCTAATTGACACAGACACTCCTAATTGACACAGACACTCCTAATGGACACAGACACTCCTAATTGACACAGACACTCCTAATTGACACAGACACTCCTCATTGACAGGGACACTCCTAATTGACACAGACACTCCTAATTGACACAGACACTCCTAATGGACACAGACACTCCTAATTGACAGGGACACTCCTAATTGACACAGACACTCCTAATTGACACAGACACTCCTAATTGACACAGACACTCCTAATTGACAGGGACACTCCTAATGGACACAGACACTCCTAATTGACACGGACACTCCTAATTGACACAGACACTCCTAATTGACACAGACACTCCTAATTGACACGGACACTCCTAATTGACACGGACACTCCTAATGGACACAGACACTCCTAATTGACACAGACACTCCTAATTGACACAGACACTCCTAATTGACACAGACACTCCTAATTGACACAGACACTCCTCATTGACAGGGACACTCCTAATGGACACAGACACTCCTAATGGACACAGACACTCCTAATTGACACAGACACTCCTAATTGACACAGACACTCCTAATTGACACAGACACTCCTAATTGACACAGACACTCCTCATTGACAGGGACACTCCTAATTGACACAGACACTCCTAATTGACAGGGACACTCCTAATTGACACGGACACTCCTAATTGACACAGACACTCCTAATGGACACAGACACTCCTAATTGACACAGACACTCCTAATTGACAGGGACACTCCTAATTGACACAGACACTCCTAATTGACACAGACACTCCTCATTGACAGGGACACTCCTAATTGACACAGACACTCCTAATTGACAGGGACACTCCTAATTGACAGGGACACTCCTAATTGACACAGACACTCCTAATTGACACAGACACTCCTCATTGACAGGGACACTCCTAATTGACACAGACACTCCTAATTGACAGGGACACTCCTAATTGACACAGACACTCCTAATTGACACAGACACTCCTAATGGACACAGACACTCCTAATGGACACAGACACTCCTAATGGACACAGACACTCCTAATTGACACAGACACTCCTAATTGACAGGGACACTCCTAATTGACACAGACACTCCTAATTGACACAGACACTCCTAATGGACACAGACACTCCTAATGGACACAGACACTCCTAATGGACACAGACACTCCTAATTGACACAGACACTCCTAATTGACACAGACACTCCTAATTGACACAGACACTCCTCATTGACAGGGACACTCCTAATTGACACAGACACTCCTAATTGACACAGACACTCCTAATTGACAGGGACACTCCTAATTGACACAGACACTCCTAATTGACACAGACACTCCTAATGGACACAGACACTCCTAATTGACACAGACACTCCTAATTGACAGGGACACTCCTAATTGACAGGGACACTCCTAATTGACACGGACACTCCTATTTGACAGGGACACTCCTAATTGACAGGGACACTCCTAATGGACACAGACACTCCTAATTGACACAGACACTCCTAATTGACAGGTACACTCCTAATTGACACAGACACTCCTAATTGACACAGACACTCCTAATTGACAGGGACACTCCTAATTGACACAGACACTCCTAATTGACAGGTACACTCCTAATTGACACAGACACTCCTAATTGACACAGACACTCCTAATTGACAGGGACACTCCTAATTGACACAGACACTCCTAATTGACACAGACACTCCTAATTGACACGGACACTCCTCATTGACACAGACACTCCTAATTGACAGGGACACTCCTAATGGACACAGACACTCCTAATGGACACAGACACTCCTAATTGACACAGACACTCCTAATTGACAGGGACAGTCCTATTTGACACAGACACTCCTCATTGACAGGGACACTCCTAATGGACACAGACACTCCTAATGGACACAGACACTCCTAATGGACACAGACACTCCTAATTGACACAGACACTCCTAATTGACAGGGACACTCCTAATTGACACAGACACTCCTAATTGACACAGACACTCCTAATTGACACAGACACTCCTAATGGACACAGACACTCCTAATTGACAGGGACAGTCCTATTTGACACAGACACTCCTCATTGACAGGGACACTCCTAATGGACACAGACACTCCTAATGGACACAGACACTCCTAATTGACACAGACACTCCTAATTGACACAGACACTCCTAATTGACACAGACACTCCTAATTGACACGGACACTCCTAATTGACACAGACACTCCTAATTGACAGGGACACTCCTAATTGACACAGACACTCCTAATTGACACAGACACTCCTAATTGACACAGACACTCCTAATTGACACAGACACTCCTAATGGACACAGACACTCCTAATTGACACAGACACTCCTAATTGACACAGACACTCCTCATTGACAGGGACACTCCTAATTGACACAGACACTCCTAATTGACACAGACACTCCTAATGGACACAGACACTCCTAATTGACAGGGACACTCCTAATTGACACAGACACTCCTAATTGACACAGACACTCCTAATTGACACAGACACTCCTAATTGACAGGGACACTCCTAATGGACACAGACACTCCTAATTGACACGGACACTCCTAATTGACACAGACACTCCTAATTGACAGGGACACTCCTAATTGACACAGACACTCCTAATGGACACAGACACTCCTAATTGACAGGGACACTCCTAATTGACACAGACACTCCTAATTGACACAGACACTCCTAATTGACACAGACACTCCTAATGGACACAGACACTCCTAATTGACACAGACACTCCTAATTGACACAGACACTCCTCATTGACAGGGACACTCCTAATTGACACAGACACTCCTAATTGACACAGACACTCCTAATTGACACAGACACTCCTAATTGACAGGGACACTCCTAATGGACACAGACACTCCTAATGGACACAGACACTCCTAATTGACACAGACACTCCTAATTGACACAGACACTCCTAATTGACACAGACACTCCTAATTGACACAGACACTCCTCATTGACAGGGACACTCCTAATTGACACAGACACTCCTAATTGACAGGGACACTCCTAATTGACACGGACACTCCTAATTGACACACTGACACTCCTAATGGACACAGACACTCCTAATTGACACAGACACTCCTAATTGACAGGGACACTCCTAATTGACACAGACACTCCTAATTGACACAGACACTCCTCATTGACAGGGACACTCCTAATTGACACAGACACTCCTAATTGACAGGGACACTCCTAATTGACAGGGACACTCCTAATTGACACAGACACTCCTAATTGACACAGACACTCCTCATTGACAGGGACACTCCTAATTGACACAGACACTCCTAATTGACAGGGACACTCCTAATTGACACAGACACTCCTAATTGACACAGGACACTCCTAATGGACACAGACACTCCTAATGGACACAGACACTCCTAATGGACACAGGACACTCCTAATTGACACAGACACTCCTAATTGACAGGACACTCCTAATTGACACAGACACTCCTAATTGACACAGACACTCCTAATGGACACAGACACTCCTAATGGACACAGGACACTCCTGTTGTGACACAGACACTCCTAATTGACACAGACACTCCTAATTGACACAGACACTCCTAATTGACACAGACACTCCTAATGGACACAGACACTCCTAATTGACACAGACACTCCTAATTGACACGGACACTCCTAATTGACAGGGACACTCCTAATTGACACAGACACTCCTAATTGACAGGGACACTCCTAATGGACACAGACACTCCTAATTGAACCCACGGACACTCCTAATTGACACAGACACTCCTAATTGACACAGACACTCCTAATTGACACAGACACTCCTAATGGACACAGACACTCCTAATTGACACAGACACTCCTAATTGACAGGGACACTCCTAATGGACACAGGACACTCCTAATTGACACAGACACTCCTAATTGACACAGACACTCCTAATTGACAGGTACACTCCTAATGGACACAGACACTCCTAATTGACAGGGACACTCCTAATTGACACAAACACTCCTAATTACTCCTAATGGACACAGACACTCCTAATTGACACAGACACTCCTAATTGACAGGTACACTCCTAATTGACACAGACACTCCTAATTGACACAGACA
Source organism: Mustelus asterias (assembly GCF_964213995.1). Taxonomy (NCBI): domain Eukaryota; kingdom Metazoa; phylum Chordata; class Chondrichthyes; order Carcharhiniformes; family Triakidae; genus Mustelus; species Mustelus asterias. The sequence goes on along the minus strand of NW_027594282.1, from coordinate 2,819 downwards.
CTCCTAATTGACACAGGACACTCCTAATTGACACAGACACTCCTAATTGACACAGACACTCCTAATTGACACGGACACTCCTCATTGACACAGACACTCCTAATTGACAGGGACACTCCTAATGGACACAGACACTCCTAATGGACACAGACACTCCTAATTGACACAGACACTCCTAATTGACAGGGACACTCCTAATTGACACAGACACTCCTCATTGACAGGGACACTCCTAATGGACACAGACACTCCTAATGGACACAGACACTCCTAATTGACACAGACACTCCTAATTGACACAGACACTCCTAATTGACAGGGACACTCCTAATTGACACAGACACTCCTAATTGACACAGACACTCCTAATTGACACAGACACTCCTAATTGACACAGACACTCCTAATTGACAGGACACTCCTAATTGACACAGACACTCCTAATTGACAGGGACACTCCTAATGGACACAGACACTCCTAATTGACACAGACACTCCTAATTGACACAGACACTCCTAATTGACACAGACACTCCTAATTGACACAGACACTCCTAATTGACACGGACACTCCTAATTGACACAGACACTCCTAATTGACAGGACACTCCTAATTGACACAGACACTCCTAATTGACACAGACACTCCTAATTGACACAGACACTCCTAATTGACACAGACACTCCTAATGGACACAGACACTCCTAATTGACACAGACACTCCTAATTGACACAGACACTCCTCATTGACAGGGACACTCCTAATTGACACAGACACTCCTAATTGACACAGACACTCCTAATTGACACAGACACTCCTAATTGACAGGGACACTCCTAATTGACACAGACACTCCTAATTGACACAGACACTCCTAATTGACACAGACACTCCTAATTGACACGGGACACTCCTAATGGACACAGACACTCCTAATTGACACGGACACTCCTAATTGACACAGACACTCCTAATTGACACAGACACTCCTAATTGACACGGACACTCCTAATTGACACGGACACTCCTAATTGACACAGACACTCCTAATTGACACGGACACTCCTAATTGACACAGACACTCCTAATTGACACAGACACTCCTAATTGACACAGACACTCCTAATTGACAGGGACACTCCTAATTGACACAGACACTCCTAATTGACACAGACACTCCTAATTGACACAGACACTCCTAATTGACAGGGACACTCCTAATTGACACAGACACTCCTAATTGACACAGACACTCCTAATTGACACAGACACTCCTAATTGACACAGACACTCAAGCTAATTGACACAGACACTCCTAATTGACACAGACACTCCTAATTGACAGGACACTCCTAATTGACACAGACACTCCTAATTGACAGGGACACTCCTAATTGACACAGACACTCCTAATTGACACAGACACTCCTAATGGACACTCCTCATGCAGACACTCCTAATTGACACAGACACTCCTAATTGACAGGGACACTCCTAATTGACACAGACACTCCTAATTGACACAGACACTCCTAATTGACAGGGACACTCCTAATTGACACAGACACTCCTAATTGACAGGGACACTCCTAATTGACACAGGGACACTCCTAATTGACACAGACACTCCTAATTGACACAGACACTCCTAATTGACAGGGACACTCCTAATTGACACAGACACTCCTAATTGACACGGACACTCCTAATTGACACAGACACTCCTAATTGACACAGACACTCCTAATGGACACAGACACTCCTAATTGACACAGGACACTCCTAATTGACACAGACACTCCTAATTGACACAGACACTCCTAATTGACACGGACACTCCTAATTGACACAGGACACTCCTAATTGACACAGACACTCCTAATTGACACAGGACACTCCTAATTGACACAGGACACTCCTAATTGACACAGGACACTCCTAATTGACACAGACACTCCTAATTGACACCAGACACTCCTAATTGACACAGGACACTCCTAATTGACAGGGACACTCCTAATTGACACAGGACACTCCTAATTGACACAGACACTCCTAATTGACAGGGACACTCCTAATTGACACAGACACTCCTAATTGAACAGGACACTCCTAATTGACACAGGACACTCCTAATTGACACAGGACACTCCTAATTGACAGGGACACTCCTAATTGACAGGGACACTCCTAATTGACACGGACACTCCTAATTGACAGGACACTCCTAATTGACAGGGACACTCCTAATTGACAGCTCTAAGGACACTCCTAATTGACACGGACACTCCTATTTGACACAAACTTAATGACCGACACTCCTATTGACAGGGACACTCCTAATTGACACAGACACTCCTAATTGACAGGTACACTCCTAATTGACAGAGACACTCCTAATTGACACAGACACTCCTTATTGACAGTCGAAGGACACTCCTAATTGACAGGGACACTCCTAATTGACACGGACACTCCTATTTGACACGGACACTCCTATTGACAGGGACACTCCTATTTGACAGGGACACTCCTAGTTGAGATGCAGGTCCTCATAACTGTAATACTCACTGCTCCAAATCTAAATGGGGGAACCCCAATCGAGATAGAAGGCTCCAGCATTCGAGAGAGGGGATGCTCCAAATTGGGATAATGGACAATCCAAGTTGAGAAAGGGACACTCCTAATTGAGGCAGGGAGCACGCCCAATCGAGGTGGCGGTACTCCAAACCGAGATACGATGCATTCGAAATTGAGATGGGGCACTCAAAATCCACAAATGGGGGCACTCCCCAATCGGGATAGGGGGCACTCCCA
>NW_027594281.1:0-19636 GCF_964213995.1 Mustelus asterias | reverse complement strand
CTCCCTATCTCTGTAACCTCCTCCAGCCCCCTACACCCCTCCCTATCTCTGTAACCTCCTCCAGCCCCCTACACCCCCTCCCTATCTCTGTAACCTCCTCCGGCCCCCTACACCCCTCCCTATCTCTGTAACCGCCTCCAGCCCCCTACACCCCTCCCTATCTCTGTAACCTCCTCCAGCCCCCTACACCCCCTCCCTATCTCTGTAACCTCCTCCGGCCCCTACACCCCCTCCCTATCTCTGTAACCTCCTCCGGCCCCAACACCCCTCCCTATCTCTGTAACCTCCTCCAGCCCCTATACCCCCTCCCTATCTCTGTAACCCCCTCCAGCCCCTACACCCCGCCCTATCTCTGTAATCTCCTCCAGCCCCTATACCCCCTCCCTATCTCTGTAACCCCCTCCAGCCCCTACACCCCTCCCTATCTCTGTAACCTCCTCCAGCCCCTACACCCCCTCCCTATCTCTGTGACCTCCTCCAGCCCCTACACCCCCTCCCAATCTCTGTAACCCCCTCCAGCCCCCTACACCCCCTCCCTATCTCTGTAACCTCCTCCAGCCCCTACACCCCCTCCCTATCTCTGTGACCTCCTCCAGCCCCTACACCCCCTCCCTATCTCTGTGACTTCCTCCAGCCCCTACACCCCCTCCCTATCTCTGTAACCCCCTCCAGCCCCCTACACCCCCTCCCTATCTCTGTAACCTCCTCCAGCCCCTACACCCCCTCCCTATCTCTGTAACCTCCTCCAGCCCCTACACCCCTCCCTATCTCTGTAACCCCCTCCAGCCCCTACACCCCCTCCCTATCTCTGTAACCCCCTCCAGTCCCTACACCCCTCCCTATCTCTGTAACCTCCTCCAGCCCCTACACCCCCTCCCTATCTCTGTAACCTCCTCCAGCCCCTACACCCCCTCCCTATCTCTGTAACCTCCTCCAGCCTCTACACCCCTCCCTATCTCTGTAACCTCCTCCAGCCCCTACACCCCTCCCTATCTCTGTAACCTCCTCCAGCCCCTACACCCCCCTCCCTATCTCTGTAACCTCCTCCAACTCCTACACCCCCTCCCTATCTCTGTAACCTCCTCCAGCCCCCTACACCCCCTCCCTATCTCTGTAACCTCCTCCAGCCCCCTACACCCCTCCCTATCTCTGTAACCTCCTCCAGCCCCCTACACCCCCTCCCTATCTCTGTAACCTCCTCCAGCCCCTACACCCCCTCCCTATCTCTGTAACCTCCTCCAGCCCCCTACACCCCTCCCTATCTCTGTAACCTCCTCCAGCCCCTACACCCCCTCCCTATCTCTGTAACCTCCTCCAGCCCCTACACCCCCTCCCTATCTCTGTAACCTCCTCCAGCCCCCTACACCCCTCCCTATCTCTGTAACCTCCTCCAGCCCCCTACACCCCTCCCTATCTCTGTAACCTCCTCCAGCCCCCTACACCCCCTCCCTATCTCTGTAACCTCCTCCAGCCCCTACACCCCTCTCTATCTCTGTAACCTCCTCCAGCCCCGACACCCCCTCCCGATCTCTGTAACCTCCTCCAGCCCCCTACACCCCCTCCCTATCTCTGTAACCTCCTCCAGCCCCGACACCCCCTCCCTATCTCTGTAACCTCCTCCAGCCCCCTACACCCCTCCCTATCTCTGTAACCTCCTCCAGCCCCTACACCCCCTCCCTATCTCTGTAACCTCCTCCAGCCCCCTACACCCCTTCCTATCTCTGTAACCTCCTCCCAAAACCCGAAACCCCTCCCCATCTCTGTAACCTCCTCCAGCCCCGACACCCCCTCCCTATCTCTGTAACCTCCTCCAGCCCCTAAACCCCCTCCCTATCTCTGTAACCTCCTCCAGCCCCGACACCCCCTCCCTATCTCTGTAACCTCTTCCAGCCCCTACACCCCTCCCTATCTCTGTAACCCCCTCCAGCCCCGACACCCCCTCCCTATCTCTGTAACCCCCTCCAGCCCCTACACCCCTCCCTATCACTGTTACCCCCTCCAGCCCCTACACCCCCTCCCTATCTCTGTAACCTCCTCCAGCCCCTACACCCCTCCCTATCTCTGTAACCTCCTCCAGCCCCTCCCTATCTCTGTAATCTCCTCCAGCCCCTCCACCCCTCCCTATCTCTGTAACTCCCTCCAGTCCCAACACCCCTTCCCTATCCCTGTAACCTCCTCCAGCCCCTACACCCCTCCCTATCTCTGTAACCTCCTCCAGCCCCTACAACCCTCCCTATCTCTGTAACCTGCTCCAGCCCCCTACACCCCCTCCCCATCTCTGTAACCTCTTCCAGCCCCCTACACCCTCCCTATCTCTGTAACCTCCTCCAGCCCCCTACAACCCTCCCTATCTCTGTTACCCCCTCCAGCCCCTACACCCCCTCCCTATCTCTGTAACCTCCTCCAGCCCCTACACCCCTCCCTATCTCTGTAACCTCCTCCAGCCCCTCCCTATCTCTGTAACCTCCTCCAGCCCCTCCACCCCTCCCTATCTCTGTAACTCCCTCCAGTCCCAACACCCCTTCCCTATCCCTGTAACCTCCTCCAGCCCCTACACCCCTCCCTATCTCTGTAACCTCCTCCAGCCCCTACAACCCTCCCTATCTCTGTAACCTCCTCCAGCCCCCTACACCCCCTCCCCATCTCTGTAACCTCTTCCAGCCCCCTACACCCTCCCTATCTCTGTAACCTCCTCCAGCCCCTACACCCCTCCCTATCTCTGTAACCTCTTCCAGCCCCTACACCCCCTCCCTATCTCTGTAACCACCTCCAGCCCCCTACAACCCTCCCTATCTCTGTAACCTCCTCCAGCCCCTACACCCCTCCCTATCTCTGTAACCTCTTCCAGCCGCTACACCCCCTCCCTATCTCTGTAACCTCCTCCAACCCCCTACACCCCCTCCCTATCTCTGTAACCTCCTCCAGCCACCTACACCCCTCCCTATCTCTGTAAGCTCCTCCAGACCCTACACCCCGCCCTATCTCTAACCTCCTCCAGCCCCTACACCCTCTCCCTATCTCTGTAACCTCCTCCAGACCCTACACACCGCCCTATCTCTGTAACCTCCTCCAGCCTCTACACCCCTCCCCATCTCTGTAACCTCCTCCAGCCCCGACACCCCCTCCCTATCTCTGTAACCTCCTCCAGCCCCCTACACCCCCTCCCTATCTCTGTAACCTCCTCCAGCCCCGACACCCCCTCCCTATCTCTGTAACCTCCTCCAGCCCCCTACACCCCCTCCCTATCTCTGTAACCTCCTCCAGCCCCTACACCTCCTCCCTATCTCTGTAACCTCCTCCAGCCCCTACACCCCCTCCCTATCTCTGTAACCTCCTCCAGCCCCCTACACCCCTCCCTATCTCTGTAACCTCCTCCAGCCCCCTACACCCCTCCCTATCTCTGTAACCTCCTCCAGCCCCCTACATCCCCTCCCTATCTCTGTAACCTCCTCCAGCCCCTACACCCCCTCCCTACCTCTGTAACCTCCTCCAGCCCCTACACCCCCTCTCTATCTCTGTAACCTCCTCCAGCCCCTACACCCCCTCCCTATCTCTGTAACCACTTCCAGCCCCCTACACCCCCTCCCGATCTCTGTAACCTCCTCCAGCCCCCTACACCCCTCCCTATCTCTGTAACCACTTCCAGCCCCCTACACCCCCTCCCTATCTCTGTAACCTCCTCCAGCCCCGACACCCCCTCCCTATCTCTGTAACCTCCTCCAGCCCCGACACCCCCTCCCTATCTCTGTAACCTCTTCCAGCCCCTACACCCCTCCCTATCTCTGTAACCTCCTCCAGCCCCGACACCCCCTCCCTATCTCTATTACCCCCTCCAGCCCCTACACCCCTCCCTATCACTGTTACCCCCTCCAGCCCCTACACCCCCTCCCTATCTCTGTAACCTCCTCCAGCCCCTACACCCCTCCCTATCTCTGTAACCTCCTCCAGCCCCTCCCTATCTCTGTAACCTCCTCCAGCCCCTCCCTATCTCTGTAACCTCCTCCAGCCCCTCCACCCCTCCCTATCTCTGTAACTCCCTCCAGTCCCAACACCCCTTCCCTATCCCTGTAACCTCCTCCAGCCCCTACACCCCTCCCTATCTCTGTAACCTCCTCCAGCCCCTACAACCCTCCCTATCTCTGTAACCTCCTCCAGCCCCCTACACCCCCTCCCTATCTCTGTAACCTCCTCCAGCCCCCTACACCCCCTCCCCATCTCTGTAACCTCTTCCAGCCCCCTACACCCTCCCTATCTCTGTAACCTCCTCCAGCCCCCTACAACCCTCCCTATCTCTGTAACCTCCTCCAGCCCCTACACCCCTCCCTATCTCTGTAACCTCCTCCAGCCCCCTACACCCCTCCCTATCTCTGTAACCCCCTCCAGCCCCTACACCCCCTCCCTATCTCTGTAACCTCCTCCAGCCCCTACACCCCTCCCTATCTCTGTAACCTCTTCCAGCCGCTACACCCCCTCCCTATCTCTGTAACCTCCTCCAGCCCCTACACCCCTCCCTATCTCTGTAACCTCCTCCAGCCCCTACACCCCCTCCCTATCTCTGTAACCTCCTCCAGCCCCCTACACCCCTCCCTATCTCTGTAAGCTCCTCCAGACCCTACACCCCGCCCTATCTCTAACCTCCTCCAGCCCCTACACCCTCTCCCTATCTCTGTAACCTCCTCCAGACCCTACACCCCCTCCCTATCTCTGTAACCTCCTCCAGCCCCTACACCCCTCCCTATCTCTGTAACCTCCTCCAGCCCCTCCCTATCTCTGTAACCCCCTCCAGTCCCTACACCCCTCCCTATCTGTAACCCCCTCCAGTCCCTACAACCCTCCCTATCTCTGTAACCTCCTCCAGCCCCTCCACCCCTCCCTATCTCTGTAACTCCCTCCAGTCCCAACACCCCTTCCCTATCCCTGTAACCTCCTCCAGCCCCTACACCCCTCCCTATCTCTGTAACCTCCTCCAGCCCCTACACCCCTCCCTATCTCTGTAACCTCCTCCAGCCCCGACAACCCTCCCTATCTCTGTAACCTCCTCCAGCCCCTACACCCCTCCCTATCTCTGTAACCTCTTCCAGCCCCTACACCCCTCCCTATCTCTGTAACCTCCTCCAGCCCCCTACAACCCTCCCTATCTCTGTAACCTCTTCCAGCCCCTACACCCCTCCCTATCTCTGTAACCTCCTCCAGCCCCTACACCCCTCCCTATCTCTGTAACCTCCTCCAGCCCCCTACAACCCTCCCTATCTCTGTAACCTCCTCCAGCCCCCTACACCCCCTCCCTATCTCTGTAACCTCCTCCAGCCCCTACACCCTCTCCCTATCTCTGTAACCTCCTCCAGCCCCCTACACCCCCTCCCTATCTCTGTAACCTCCTCCAGCCCCCTACACCCCTCCCTATCTCTGTAAGCTCCTCCAGACCCTACACCCCGCCCTATCTCTGTAACCTCCTCCAGCCCCTTACACCCCCTCCCTATCTCTGTAACCTCCTCCAGCCCCTACACCCCCTCCCGATCTCTGTAACCTCCTCCAGCCTCTACACCCCTCCCTATCTCTGTAACCTCCTCCAGCCCCGACACCCCCTCCCCATCTCTGTAACCTCCTCCAGCCCCGACACCCCTCCCTATCTCTGTAACCACTTCCAGCCCCTACACCCCCTCCCTATCTCTGTAACCGCCTCCAGCCCCCGACACCCCTCCCTATCTCTGTAACCACTTCCAGCCCCTACACCCCCTCCCTATCTCTGTAACCGTCTCCAGCCCCCTACACCCCCTCCCTATCTCTGTAACCGCCTCCAGCCCCTACACCCCCTCCCTATCTCTGTAACCGCCTCCAGCCCCCTACACCCCCTCCCTATCTCTGTAACCTCCTCCAGTAGGAGGAGCAAGAGGCCATTTGGCCCATCGAGTCTGCTAGCCCATTGCAATGAGCACAAGTCTCATCTGAAACGATAGTGCTGAATGCCCCCCGCTTCTCCCCCACTTCCCCGATTCCCTTACTGGTTAAAAATCGATCGCGCCCTCAAACATACTTAAGGACCCGGCCTCCACATCCCTCTGGGGGAAAGAGTTCCACAGATTCACCCCCCGGCCAGAGGAGGTGCTCCTCTTGATTTCCTGTCTTTGGGCGACCCCTTACTCGGAGATTATGCCCCCTCTTGCCCCAGAGGGTTAAAACATCCCTTGACGTAGTTGGTTAGTGCCTGGCACCTCTGTGGCGCCAACGTTACTTGCCACCTTCTGTATTCGATCACAGACATTAATGAGCCTCCCTCACTCCCCACGCCGTACTGAGGGTCGGTGCTGAGGGAGCGCCGCACTGTGGGAGGGTCGGTGCTGAGGGAGCGCCGCACTGTGGGAGGGTCGGTGCTGAGGGAGCGCCGCACTGTGGGAGGGTCAGTGCTGAGGGAGCGCCGCACTGTGGGAGGGTCGGTGCTGAGGGAGCGCCGCACTGTGGGAGGGTCGGTGCTGAGGGAGCGCCGCACTGTGGGAGGGTCGGTGCTGAGGGAGCGCCGCACTGTGGGAGGGTCGGTGCTGAGGGAGCGCCGCACTGTGGGAGGGTCAGTGCTGAGGGAGCCCCGCACTGTGGGAGGGTCAGTGCTGAGGGAGCCCCGCACTGTGGGAGGGTCAGTGCTGAGGGAGCGCTGCACTGTGGGAGGGTCAGTGCTGAGGGAGCGCCGCACTGTGGGAGGGTCAGTGCTGAGGGAGCGCCGCACTGTGGGAGGGTCAGTGCTGAGGGAGCGCCGCACTGTGGGAGGGTCAGAGCTGAGGGAGCGCCGCACTGTGGGAGGGTCAGTGCTGAGGGAGCGCCACAAACAAAATGGCCACAAACAAAATGGCCACAAACAAAATGGCCGCCACCATTGGCCACAACCTTGAGGAGAGAGGTATGTGGGAGGCTCCAGGGCCCCGTGAAAGGAAAGGATATTGCTGTGGAACACCCAGTGGGTGTCATTTAGCCAGTCCACGTTGGTGTCTTCCTGTAAGAGCTGCTCGTATGTCTGCTTCAGGTACCCAGCATCCTCCGGGTCCAGACCCGTGTTCCAGATGTCATACAAGATGGCCATCTCCTCGAACTCGCTGCGGGCCTTGAAAGAGCCGTCGGAGTCCTCGGTGGCCGCCTTACCCGCCCGATCCGGGCACACCTCGCCCGGCTCCAGTCTCTTGCCCTTGGGGGCCTGGGCGGCGGGAGACGGAGCGGCCAACTCGGGGCCGAGCGGGGCCTCCTCCGAGTCGGCGGCCTCCTCCAGGGGCAGCCTCCTCCGCCTCGCGCGCCGGTCGTCCTCCTCCTCCTCCTCCTCCTCCCCTCCGCCCAAGTCGCCCACCTCCAGCTCGCCGCTGAAGGGGGCCGGGCCTGAGGAGGGGGCGGACACCACCACCTCGGGGGCCTCCAGCACGGCGTCCAGGAGGTCGGGGGCCTCGGGGAGGGGGGCAGGGGGGGGCCGGCGGGCCGAGGGGCGGCGGGCCGAGGGCGAGCGGGGAGGGGGCTTGGCGTAGCTGTGCTCCAGGTGGAAGGTGCGTTCGGCCCTCGGGTGCAGGTCCTCCTCCTCCTCGGAGGAAGGCCGTGGCGGGTCGGCGCCCCCCTCGCCGATGGTGAGGGCGATGTCGGCCAAGGCCGCCAGGTCCACCCCCTTGTCGGGGGTCGGCGGGGAGAAGGCCGTGTTGGCCAGCGCCAAGAGCGAGGAGGCTCCCAGCTGCTCCTTCAGCCGGAGGCTCTCATCCTCCGGAGGGCTGGCCGGGGCCCGGGGGGAGGGGGGTTGCCGGGCCCGGCCTCGGGGAGGCCGGGACGGGGGCTCCTCGCTGGGGGCCTTGACCAGGTCGGCGTGGTCCAGGGGGAGGTTGCGGATGGTGGTGGGCCCGGAAGGTGGGGCCTCGCGCCTCCGGAGGGCGCGGGCCCAAGGCTCGACGGGGGAGCCGTCGCCCTCCTTGTCCTCCGTCTCCTCCGCCTCCTCCTCCTCGGAGAGAGAGAACGAGACCCTCTTGCGCTGCTTGCGTGGGGGCTCCGGAGGGGGTCCGGCTGCCTCGTTGGTCGTCGACTCCGCGTCGGAGGCCACGGGCATCACTTCCTCCGGGGGCGCGGTCGCCATCTTCTCTGCTCTGTCCGGCGGGGTGGAGTCCGCTTCCCGGCCCGGCGGCGAGGGAGGCTTGTCCGGGATCGCGGCCGACGGATCTACACCAAGGAAATGAGGGTCAGTTATCGCGGACAACATACCCGGTCCCAGAGGGGGAAAGGACAGTGTATCTAACGCACTGTGACACCCGGTCCCAGAGGGGGAAAGGACAGTGTATCTAACGCACTGTGACACCCGGTCCCAGAGGCGGAAAGGACAGTGTATCAAACGCACTGTGACACCCGGTCCCAGAGGGGGAAAGGACAGTGTATCTAACGCACTGTGACACCCGGTCCCAGAGGGGGAAAGGACAGTGTATCTAACGCACTGTGACACCCGGTCCCAGAGGGGGAAAGGACAGTGTATCTAACGCACTGTGACACCCGGTCCCAGAGGGGGAAAGGACAGTGTATCTAACGCACTGTGACACCTGGTCCCAGAGGGGGAAAGGACAGTGTATCTAACGCACTGTGACACCCGGTCCCAGAGGGGGAAAGGACAGTGTATCTAACGCACTGTGACACCCGGTCCCAGAGGGGGAAAGGACAGTGTATCTAACGCACTGTGACACCCGGTCCCAGAGGGGGAAAGGACAGTGTATCTAACGCACTGTGACACCTGGTCCCAGAGGGGGAAAGGACAGTGTATCTAACGCACTGTGACACCCCGGTCCCAGAGGGGGAAAGGACAGTGTATCTAACGCACTGTGACACCCGGTCCCAGAGGGGGAAATGACAGTGTATCTAACGCACTGTGACACCCGGTCCCAGAGGGGGAAAGGACAGTGTATCTAACGCACTGTGACACCCGGTCCCAGAGGGGGAAAGGACAGTGTATCTAACGCACTGTGACACCCGGTCCCAGAGGGGGAAAGGACAGTGTATCTAACGCACTGTGACACCCGGTCCCAGAGGGGGGAAAGGACAGTGTATCTAACGCACTGTGACACCCGGACCCAGAGGGGGGAAAGGACAGTGTATCTAACGCACTGTGACACCCGGTCCCAGAGGGGGGAAAGGACAGTGTATCTAACGCACTGTGACACCCGGTCCCAGAGGGGGAAAGGACAGTGTATCTAACGCACTGTGACACCCGGTCCCAGAGGGGGAAAGGACAGTGTATCTAACGCACTGTGACACCCGGTCCCAGAGGGGGAAAGGACAGTGTATCTAACGCACTGTGACACCCGGTCCCAGAGGGGGAAAGGACAGTGTATCTAACGCACTGTGACACCTGGTCCCAGAGGGGGAAAGGACAGTGTATCTAACGCACTGTGACACCCCGGTCCCAGAGGGGGAAAGGACAGTGTATCTAACGCACTGTGACACCCGGTCCCAGAGGGGGAAAGGACAGTGTATCTAACGCACTGTGACACCCGGTCCCAGTGGGGGAAAGGACAGTGTATCTAACGCACTGTGACACCCTGTCCCAGAGGGGGAAAGGACAGTGTATCTAACGCACTGTGACACCCGGTCCCAGAGGGGGAAAGGACAGTGTATCTAACGCACTGTGACACCCGGTCCCAGAGGGGGAAAGGACAGTGTATCTAACGCACTGTGACACCCGGTCCCAGAGGGGGGAAAGGACAGTATATCTAACGCACTGTGACACCCGGACCCAGAGGGGGGAAAGGACAGTGTATCTAACGCACTGTGACACCCGGTCCCAGAGGGGGGAAAGGACAGTGTATCTAACGCACTGTGACACCCGGTCCCAGAGGGGGAAAGGACAGTGTATCTAACGCACTGTGACACCCGGTCCCAGAGGGGGGAAGGACAGTGTATCTAACGCACTGTGACACCCGGTCCCAGAGGGGGAAAGGACAGTGTATCTAACGCACTGTGACACCCGGTCCCAGAGGGGGGAAAGGACAGTGTATCTAACGCACTGTGACACCCGGTCCCAGAGGGGGAAAGGACAGTGTATCGCACTCACCGATTGTCACTGCTGGGGCCTTCTCTGTCTCTGTGTTTTCCTTCTCCTGCGGCGTCTCCTGTGCCGCCCGGGCCTCCTCCTGCCTCTCTGTCCCCGGCTGCGCCTCAGGGCCTCGCGCCGTCACCTCCTCCACCTCGGTGCGGGCCACCTCGGCTGGAGGCTGGCCCTTCGCTTCCTTCTCCTCCGCCACGGAGCTGTCCACCGTCGAGTCGTCCATGGTGTCCGGGGCCTCCGCCTCCTCCTCGGAGCTGCTCTCGAAGCCCGAGGAGGGCTCCGACTCCTCCTCCTCCTCCTCCTCCTCCTCTTCCGACTCCTCCGCCTTCGAGGAAGCGTCGCTCTCCGCCTCGTCTGCCGGGAGGGAGCGGGTGACAGTCAGCCGTGGGGCCAGGAGAGGGAGGGATTCGTCCCGAGACGGCCCCTGGCATTGCTCCCTTCCCTGCGTCACTGCGACTGACCCACCCCTGGCATTGCTCCCCCATCCTCACAGCGACTGACCCACCCCTGGCATTGCTCCCTTCCCTGCGTCACTGCGACTGACCCACCCCTGGCATTGCTCCCCATCCTCACAGCGAATGACCCACCCCTGGCAATGCTCCCCATCCTCACAGCGAATGACCCACCCCTGGCATTGCTCCCCATCCTCACAGCGAATGACCCACCCCTGGCATTGCTCCCCATCCTCACAGCGAATGACCCACCCCTGGCATTGCTCCCCATCCTCACAGCGAATGACCCACCCCTGGCATTGCTCCCCATCCTCACAGCGAATGACCCACCCCTGGCAGTGCTCCTCTTCCTCACAGCGAATGACCCACCCCTGGCATTGCTCCCCATCCTCACAGCGAATGACCCACCCCTGGCATTGCTCCTGTTCCTCACTGCGACTGACCCACCCCTGGCATTGCTCCCCATCCTCACTGCGACTGACCCACCCCTGGCATTGCTCCCCATCCTCACTGTGAGTGACCCACCCCTGGCATTGCTCCCCATCCTCACTGCGACTGACCCATCCCTGGCAATGCTCCTCTTCCTCACAGCGAATGACCCACCCCTGGCATTGCTCCCCATCCTCACAGCGAATGACCCACCCCTGGCATTGCTCGTGTTCCTCACTGCGACTGACCCACCCCTGGCATTGCTCCCCATCCTCACTGCGACTGACCCACCCCTGGCATTGCTCCCCATCCTCACAGCGAATGACCCACCCCTGGCAATGCTCCTCTTCCTCACTGCGACTGACCCACCCCTGGCATTGCTCCCCATCCTCACAGCGAATGACCCACCCCTGGCAATGCTCCCCATCCTCACAGCGAATGACCCACCCCTGGCATTGCTCCCCATCCTCACAGCGAATGACCCACCCCTGGCATTGCTCCCCATCCTCACAGCGAATGACCCACCCCTGGCATTGCTCCCCATCCTCACAGCGAATGACCCACCCCTGGCATTGCTCCCCATCCTCACAGCGAATGACCCACCCCTGGCAGTGCTCCTCTTCCTCACAGCGAATGACCCACCCCTGGCATTGCTCCCCATCCTCACAGCGAATGACCCACCCCTGGCATTGCTCCTGTTCCTCACTGCGACTGACCCACCCCTGGCATTGCTCCCCATCCTCACTGCGACTGACCCACCCCTGGCATTGCTCCCCATCCTCACTGTGAGTGACCCACCCCTGGCATTGCTCCCCATCCTCACTGCGACTGACCCACCCCTGGCAATGCTCCTCTTCCTCACAGCGAATGACCCACCCCTGGCATTGCTCCCCATCCTCACAGCGAATGACCCACCCCTGGCATTGCTCGTGTTCCTCACTGCGACTGACCCACCCCTGGCATTGCTCCCCATCCTCACTGCGACTGACCCACCCCTGGCATTGCTCCCCATCCTCACTGTGAGTGACCCACCCCTGGCATTGCTCCCCATCCTCACAGCGAATGACCCACCCCTGGCAATGCTCCCCATCCTCACAGCGAATGACCCACCCCTGGCATTGCTCCCCATCCTCACAGCGAATGACCCACCCCTGGCATTGCTCCCCATCCTCACAGCGAATGACCCACCCCTGGCATTGCTCCCCATCCTCACAGCGAATGACCCACCCCTGGCATTGCTCCCCATCCTCACAGCGAATGACCCACCCCTGGCAGTGCTCCTCTTCCTCACAGCGAATGACCCACCCCTGGCATTGCTCCCCATACTCACAGCGAATGACCCACCCCTGGCATTGCTCCTGTTCCTCACTGCGACTGACCCACCCCTGGCATTGCTCCCCATCCTCACTGCGACTGACCCACCCCTGGCATTGCTCCCCATCCTCACTGTGAGTGACCCACCCCTGGCATTGCTCCCCATCCTCACTGCGACTGACCCACCCCTGGCAATGCTCCTCTTCCTCACAGCGAATGACCCACCCCTGGCATTGCTCCCCATCCTCACAGCGAATGACCCACCCCTGGCATTGCTCGTGTTCCTCACTGCGACTGACCCACCCCTGGCATTGCTCCCCATCCTCACTGCGACTGACCCACCCCTGGCATTGCTCCCCATCCTCACTGTGAGTGACCCACCCCTGGCATTGCTCCCCGTCCTCACAGCGAATGACCCACCCCTGGCAATGCTCCTCTTCCTCACAGCGAATGACCCACCCCTGGCATTGCTCCCCATCCTCACAGCGAATGTCCCACCCCTGGCATTGCTCCCCATCCTCACAGCGAATGACCCACCCCTGGCATTGCTCCTGTTCCTCACGGCAACTGAACCACCCCTGGCAATGCTCCTCTTCCTCACAGCGAATGACCCACCCCTGGCATTGCTCCCCATCCTCACAGCAACTGACCCACCCCTGGCATTGCTCCTGTTCCTCACTGCGACTGACCCACCCCTGGCAATGCTCCTCTTCCTCACAGCGAATGACCCACCCCTGGCATTGCTCCCCATCCTCACAGCGAATGACCCACCCCTGGCATTGCTCCCCATCCTCACTGCGAGTGACCCACCCCTGGCATTGCTCCCCATCCTCACAGCGAATGACCCACCCCTGGCATTGCTCCCCATCCTCACTGTGAGTGACCCACCCCTGGCATTGCTCCCCATCCTCACAGCGAATGACCTACCCCTGGCATTGCTCCTATTCCTCACAGCGACTGACCCACCCCTGGCATTGCTCCTCTTCCTCACAGCGAATGACCCACCCCTGGCATTGCTCCTCTTCCTCACAGCGAATGACCCACCCCTGGCATTGCTCCCCATCCTCACAGCGAATGACCCACCCCTGGCATTGCTCCCCATCCTCACTGCGAGTGATCCACCCCTGGCATTGCTCCCCATCCTCACTGCGAGTGACCCACCCCTGGCATTGCTCCCCATCCTCACAGCGAATGACCCACCCCTGGCATTGCTCCTCTTCCTCACAGCGACTGACCCACCCCTGGCATTGCTCCTCTTCCTCACAGCGAATGACCCACCCCTGGCATTGCTCCTCTTCCTCACAGCGAATGACCCACCCCTGGCATTGCTCCTCTTCCTCACAGCGAATGACCCACCCCTGGCATTGCTCCCCATCCTCACTGCGACTGACCCACCCCTGGCATTGCTCCCCATCCTCACAGCGAATGACCCACCCCTGGCATTGCTCCCCATCCTCACAGCGAATGACCCATCCCTGGCATTGCTCCCCCATCCTCACAGCGACTGACCCACCCCTGGCATTGCTCCCCATCCTCACAGCAAATGACCCACCCCTGGCATTGCTCCCCATCCTCACAGCGAATGACCCACCCCTGGCATTGCTCCCCATCCTCACAGCGAATGACCCACCCCTGGCATTGCTCCCCCATCCTCACAGCGAATGACCCACCCCTGGCATTGCTCCCCATCCTCACAGCGAATGACCCACCCCTGGCATTGCTCCCCCATCCTCACAGCGAATGACCCACCCCTGGCATTGCTCCCCATCCTCACAGCGAATGACCCACCCCTGGCATTGCTCCCCATCCTCACAGCGAATGACCCACCCCTGGCATTGCTCCCCATCCTCACAGCGAATGACCCACCCCTGGCATTGCTCCCCATCCTCACTGTGAGTGACCCACCCCTGGCATTGCTCCCCATCCTCACAGCGAATGACCCACCCCTGGCATTGCTCCTATTCCTCACAGCGACTGACCCACCCCTGGCATTGCTCCCCCCCATCCCCAGAGTCACCCCACGCTAACCGCCCCACGCCACTGCTCTGGATGTTCTGCCCCCTCCCCCTCACGTCTTGACCCCAGGAAATCTTTCAAACCCACCCCCCACCCCCTCCCCACACCCGTGTGGCCCTCCAGCCTCCCCCACACCCATGGCACCCTGCTGCGACCCTCCCGTGGCATCACTCCTAATGGGAAGAATGATCCCGTTCCGCTAGCCAATGACCGAGTCCCTTACACTCACCATCGCACCCAACCTCATCCCTCGATCCGATTGGTGAGCCAATTGCTGCCGAGAAGAGGAGGCGATGGCCTAGTGGTATTATCACCAGACTATTAATCCAGAAACTCAGCTAATGTTCTGGGGGACTTGGGTTCGAATCCCGCCCACGGCAAATGGTGGAATTTGAGTTCGATTAAAAAAATATCTGGAATTAAGAATCTACTGATGACCCGTTGTGGGAAAAACCCATCCGGTTCCCTTTAGGGAAGGAAATCTGCCGTCCGTACCCCAGTCTGGCCTACATGTGACTCCAGAGACACAGCAATGTGGGTGACTCTCAACTGCCCTCCAAGGGGCAACTAGGGATGGGCAATAAATGCTGGACCAGCGATGCCCGTGTCCCACGAATGAATAAAACAAGTGGCAATTTAGCATGGCCAATCCCCCTAACCCGCACATCTTTGGACACTAAGGGACAATTTAGCATGGCCAATCCCCCGAACCTGCACATCTTTGGACACTAAGGGACAATTTAGCATGGCCAATACACCTAACCCGCACATCTTTGGACACTAAGGGACAATTTAGCATGGCCAATCCACCTAACCTACACATCTTTGGACACTAAGGGACAATTTAGCACAGCCAATCCACCTAACCCGCACATCTTTGGACACTAAGGGACAATTTAGCATGGCCACTCCACCTAACCTGCACATCTTTGGACAGTAAGGGACAATTTAGAATGGCCAATCCACCCTAACCTACACATCTTTGGACACTAAGGGACAATTTAGCATGGCCAATCCCCCTAACCTGCACATCTTTGGGCACTAAGGGACACTTTAGCATGGCCGATCCCCCTAACCTGCACATCTTTGGACACTAAGGGACAATTTAGCATGGCCAATCCCCCTAACCTACACATCTTTGGACACTAAGTGTCTTTGAGTCACATGACATTCCCGCCATTATGAAACGGCACCTGCCCTCCACACGGATCAGGAGCAATGCCAATGGGGGTTTAGATGGGTCGTGGGTGTGGCTCTGCAGTGGGTACATCAGCAGTAATACTACACTTGCTGCCAGTCAGGGCCCCACTTGAACCGTGAGCAATGCCACGGGGGGGAAGTCAGCTAGGCTAGGGGCACCGGGGCAGAATCAGAGGTTTACAGCATGGAAACAGGCCCTTCGGCCCAACTTGTCCATGCCGCCCCCTTTTTAAAACCCTAAGCGAGTCCCAATTGCCCGTGTTTGGCCCATATCCCTCTATACCCATCGCACCCATGTAACCGTCTAAACGCTTTTTAAAAGACAAAATTGTACCCGCCTCTACTACTGCCTCTGGCAGCTCGTTCCAGACACTCGCCACCCTCTGTGTGAAAAAACTGCCCCTCTGGACCCTTCTGTATCTCTCCCCTCTCACCTTAAACCTATACCCTCTAGTTTTAGACTCCCCTACCTTTGGGAAAAGATATTGACTATCTAGCTGATCTGTGCCCCTCATTATTTTATAGACCTCTATAAGATCACCCCTCAGCCTCCAGGGAAAACAGTCCCAGTCTATCCAGCCTCTCCTTATAACTCAAACCATCAAGTCCCGGTAGCATCCTAGTAAATCTTTTCTGCACTCTTTCTAGTTTAATGATATCCTTTCTATAATAGGGTGACCAGAACTGCACGCAGTATTCCAAAGGGGTGCGACACTCGCTTCCTGGGCGAAAGACCAGCCCCAACAAGATGTGCCACTTGAACCGTGAGCAATGCCACGGGATAGTCAGCCCAAGTCAGGGGCACCTGAGCAGAAGAATAGCACAACTCGCTTCCGAGGCAAGAAAGCAGCCCTGATAAAATGCCACTTGGATCAGGAGCAATGCCACGGGAGCCCCCCCTGAACGAAACAACACTGCCCCCCTACCTCCCCGGGAAACGGTACCCGGTGGGGGCCCGGGACGAAGGGGAGGGGTCACGCCATGCAAGAAAAACCCCAAAATGCAAAGAGCGCGGAGGTGGAGAACGCACCTTCCTCGCTCTCGCTGGCTTCCAACTCACCTTCATCCTCATCCTCTTCCTCATCATCCTCCTAAAGGTTCAGGGAGACAGAGAGAGAAAGGAATCATATCAGATAGGAGCAGGAGTAAGCAAACAAACTCGATCCGACACAGAGCTGGGGTATTGTCGCGGAAGTGACTTGCGGTCGAATCTTTTCACCAGGGACTCATCAGACCCAAGGAAGCCAAATTCCAGAGGGCAAAAGCTATTGGCACTGCACGCGAGTTGATTGGCCGATTGGGAGGCCAGTTGCCAAGGGGAATGGCAGGAATAAAGACGGGTACTTTTCCGGCTGTGACGACCATTGCCCGGCAGGGACCCCCAGCAATTCACTCTATACATCAATGGGGGAGCGAAGGTTCGATCCCCGGCTCGGGTCACTGTCTGTGCGGAGTCTGCACCTTCTCCCCGTGTCTGCATGGGTTTCCTCCGGGTGCTCCGGTTTCCTCCCACAGTCTGAAAGACGAGCTGGTTAGGGTGGATTGGCCGTGCTAAATTCTCCCTCAGTGTGACCCGAACAGGAGTGTGGCGACTGGGGGGATTTTCACAGTAACTTCATTGCAGTGTTAATGTCAGCCTTACTTGTGACACTTGGAGTTTAGAAAAGTGAGAGGGGATCTGATAGAAACTTATAAAATTCTACCAGGGTTAGACAGGGTAGATTCAGAAAGAATGTTCCCTATGGCGGAGGGGAGTCCAGTACCAGGGGTCATGGATTTAAACTTGATGTATTAGCGACACAACTAGGCTGACATTAACACTGCAATGAAGTTACTGTGAAAATCCCCCCAGTCGCCCACACTCCTGTTCGGGTCACACTGAGGGAGAATTTAGCACGGCCCAATCCACCCTAACCTGCACGTCTTTCAGACTGTGGGAGGAAACCGGAGCACCCGGAGGAAACCCACGCAGACACGGGGAGAATGTGCAGACTCCACACAGACAGTGACCCGAGCCGGGAATCGAACCCGGGTCCCTGGCGCTGTGAGGCAGCAGTGCTAACCCGCTGTGCCGATCTTAGCTCTTGGGGTTAAAGGGATGGAGGGATATGGGGGAGGGGGGGGGGGAAATCAGGATATTGAATTCGACGAACAGCCGTGATCGTAATGAATGGCGGGAGCAGACTGGAAGGGCCGAATGGCCTCCTCCTGTTCCGAATTTCCCCACGTCTCCGTGTTCCTGCGGCCTCCCTCCTTTATACACGCAGCATAAACCGCTGACCCCACGTGACCCCCTCGGAAATTTGGCATTCTTGTGTTTGTCCGGACGAATGCTCGGCTGAAGAGTTTCTGCAGCCCGAGTCACGAGTCAGTCCCGACGCCAACTCCTCGCTCACCTTCTCGAGGGGCTCCTCCTCCTCCTCGCCTTCGCTGTTGAGGTCGAGGACCTTGGCGGCCTTGCCGCGCTTCTTGGGCCCATCGGCCTCCCGCGCGGACAGCTCGGAGGCCTGGCTGGCTAATTCCGATGTCTCCTTCTCGTGCTCCATCTCTGCGGGACGACAGGGGAGGGGGGGGCGGGGGGAGGGGGATGGGAAACGGTCAACAGAGAACACAAAAAACTCAAAGGCATTCAGGGAAACCCGTACAATCGCACGGGGAGGCCCTTTGGCCCCTCTTTCCATGCCAACTCCTGTACTCGATCCCCTGACCGATGGGAGGTCAGCGGGTCAAACACCACCTTCACCACCCTGTCGACCTGTGACGCCACTTTCAAGGAGCTATTTCCCTGTACCCAGAGGTCCCCCTGTTCAACAACACTCCCCAGGGGCTGACCATTAACTGGGTAACTCCTGCACTGGTGAGTGTGCGCCAGAGAGAGAGAGAGAGAGAGAGGGAGAGAGTGTGTGCGCCAGAGAGGGAGAGAGGGAGAGAGGGAGAGAGGGAGAGCGTGCACCAGAGAGGGGGG
The DNA here is from genome assembly GCF_964213995.1 of Mustelus asterias. Classification (NCBI taxonomy): domain Eukaryota; kingdom Metazoa; phylum Chordata; class Chondrichthyes; order Carcharhiniformes; family Triakidae; genus Mustelus; species Mustelus asterias. The sequence continues at coordinate 1,218 of NW_027594281.1, read as the reverse complement.
GGGAAGAGGGGGGGGAAGAGGGGGGGGGGAAGAGGGGGAAGAGGGGGGGGGAAGAGGGGGGGGGGAAGAGGGGGGGGGAAGAGGGGGGGGGAAGAGGGGGGGGGGAAGAGGGGGGGGGGAAGAGGGGGGGGGGAAGAGGGGGGGGGGAAGAGGGGGGGGGGGGGAGAGGGGGGGGGGGAAGAGGGGGGGAAGAGGGGGGGGAGAGGGGGGGGGAGAGGGGGGGGAGAGGGGGGGGAGAGTGGGGGGGAGAGGGGGGGGGGGGAGAGGGGGGGGAGAGAGGGGGGGGAGAGAGGGGGGGGAGAGAGGGGGGGAGAGGGGGGGGGAGAGGGGGGGGGAGAGGGGGGGGAGAGGGGGGGGAGGGGGGAGAGGGGGGGGATGGGGGGGAGAGGAGGGGGGGGAGAGGGGGGAGAGGGGGGTGGAGGGGGGGGAAGAGGGGGGGGAGGGGGGGGAGGGGGGGGGAGAGGGGGGGGGGGAGGGGGGGAGAGGAGGGAGAGGGAGGGAGAGGGAGGGAGAGGGAGAGAGTGAGCGCCAGAGGGAGGGAGAGAGAGAGCGTCCGCCAGAGAGAGAGAGAGAGCGTGCGCGCGAGAGAGAGAGAGAGAGCGTGAGCCAGAGGAGAGAGAGAGAGAGAGACAGCGAGCACCAGAGAGAGAGAGAGGGAGAGAGGGAGAGACAGAGAGAGAGAGAGCGTCCGCCAGAGAAAGAGAGAGAGAGAGAGCGTGCGCCAGAGAGAGAGAGAGAGAGAGAGAGAGAGCGTCCGCCAGAGAAAGAGAGAGAGAGAGAGAGAGAGAGATAGAGAGAGCGTGCGACAGAGAGAGAGAGAGAACGCGGCGCCAGAGAGAGTGAGAGAGAGAGAGAGCGTGCGCGCGAGAGAGAGAGAGAGCGTGAGCCAGAGAGAGAGAGAGAGAGAGCGAGCGCCAGAGAGAGAGACAGCGAGCGCCAGAGAGTGAGAGAGGGAGAGAGAGAGCGTCCGCCAGAGAGAGAGAGAGAGTGTGCGCGCGAGAGAGAGAGAGAGAGCGTGAGCCAGAGAGAGAGAGACAGCGAGCGCCAGAGAGAGAGAGGGAGAGAGAGAGAGCATCCGCCAGAGAGAGAGAGGGGGAGAGGGAGAGAGAGAGAGCGTCCGCCAGAGAGAGAGAGAGAGGGGAGAGGGAGAGAGAGAGAGCATCCGCCAGAGAGAGAGAGCGTGCGACAGAGAAGAGAGAGAGAGAGAGAGAGCGTTCG
>NW_027594280.1:0-19643 GCF_964213995.1 Mustelus asterias | reverse complement strand
TATGTTCGATTGAAGTGCCTCGCTTTATAAACACACAGAGAGAAACTATCCAGGTCGATGGAAGTTGTTCTGGTTTTGTGTTGTGTAGGGTCTTTTGGGCACATCATAACACGGCAGACAGCTGAGGTACTGAGAAGGCCTCACAATTCAGTGGTGAATGATGTACCTTGATTGCAAGCTTCCCACACAAATGCAACATGAAACTGTACCCCAATAAAGTCAGCTGCCATCATCCCTGGAGCTGTACACTGGTGTGTTATACTACTGGGGACCTGTGAGAATGTAAGCCAGTACGGTGGACTGTTATCAGCCATCGATCTGTACTCCAGTAAGATGGAGTACTGGTGCTCTTGGCACTGTACTCCAATAATTGAGGGCACTTTGATAGCATTTTGCCCATACGGGGGTGCTAAATGACTATTCAACATCAGTAGAACAGGTATAACATGTATACCTGTGTGGATTATATAATGTATATGTGTATCTCTGTGTAAGTGTACTCTCGGCCTTTTTACACTCATGTTACCGTCTGTACAGCTCAAAAATGAAAATTGCATTCGCTAGATGCCAACCACTTTCAGTAGTTGCTGTGCTTGGCGTACCTCTTGCTCCTGCGTTTACTGGGCTCTGTTCTTTTCCAGGAAGAGGAGGGGGCGGTGACAGAGGATGGTTTGAAGGAGGGGACATCCGTTTGAAAAGCCTGCAGTTGCAGTGAACACTACTCGACCTTGCCAGATGCCTTACCGATATAATAGTTCTTACGCCATTCCTAAACCGTGTGCTCAGTATTTGTACCGTAGTTAATTATGAACTGTGGGTGAGCTAGTCAAAATTTTGAGGAAAGTTGCAGTTGTCAAATTTTTTTTTTTTTTAAAAAAAAGCTTTTTTGATTTTTTTTCTTCTCATTTTACGATACATTCCAACAGGCGAGCCCTGACTGTGTCAGAGAGCTGAAGTCCAGATGTCCGCCTTGTCTATCAAACAAAATGACCTGAATGCTCAGTTTACAAGAAAAGGGAAGTAAATGTACCGTGTGGGGGCACGTACTTTGAATTGTGCAATTATAATTATTTTTTCTTCTTTTTGAGAAAAAATGGAACAAAGGAGAGAAGAGGAGCAGGTGAATTCTAAGTCTTTCCACGATCTTTGTCCAGCTGCGAAGAAAGCCTTAGGCGGTGATGTGACTGGGTTGTCAACAGGACGAGTTTTCATGACATTCTTTATTTTCCTTTGTTTTTTTTTCTAAAAGTTGTCTGTCTGACAAATAAAACCATGTAACTGCTGGTTCGCTGCCCTGCGTGATCTTTCCACGGGGGAATATCAAGGGATGAGTTGAAAGCCAGTGTCCAGCGAGGCAGTGGCTTATCCAGTTGTCCAATCTTTGTGTGAATGCTGCCAAGGCTATTTGGTTATGAGGTGGTGAGGGCGATCTGGATTCGGCTGTAACCTGGTGTCTATGCATGTGCACTTTGACAGTAGCTAGGAAAGATTTGGGAACCCTGGATTATTCCAATGACACCAATTGCCAGGACACTTAGGTTCCATCCCTAATTTCTAAATTAACCAATGACCCTTCTAGTCTAATTCTGCATCACATCGAATCCTATAGTGCAGAAGAAGGCCATTCGGCCCATCGAGTACTGACCACAATCCCACCCAGGCCCGATTCCCGTTACCCCACAATTTTACCCTGCTAGTCCCCCTGACACTAAGGGTTAATTTACCATGGTCAATCCACCTAACCTGCACATCTTTGGACTGTGGGAGGAAACCGGAGCACCCGGAGGAAATCCACGCAGACACAGGGAGAATGTGTCCCGTCCCACCTGCCGCGGGAACCGTAGTGGGCAGGGGGCAGACCATGGAAAGGTCAGTTGACCTAAAGTGGGATTTTCTGGTTTTGGGGCACGGTTGGCTGGAAAATCCCATCCTTAGTCTTTTACATTGTTCCCGTCTGATCTGGATGCTGAATACAAATGGTTCAGAGGGGAAGTGAAAAAAGAAGCAGGCAAAACGAGGCTATGAGAAGAGACTGGCAGCTAACATAAAAGGGAATTCAAAAGTCTTCTACAGGCACGTAAATAGTAAAAGGAGAAGTGGGACCAAAAAGGTGATTCAACACACGGAGGCAGAGAAATAGCTGAGCTCCGAAATGACTAATTTGCATCTAATTTGCAATTTACCAAGGAAGAAGGTGCTGCCAGAGTGGTCGTCTCAGAGGAGATAGTTGAGACGCTGGATAGGCTTAAAGGGCTGGCTGTGCTTAAAATCTGATCAATCACCAGGCTGGGATCCTAGGATACTGAGGGAAGTAAGGGTGGAAATTGCAGAGGCACGAGCCATAATCTTCCTCAGATACAGGGTGGTTGCCAAAGAACTGGGGAATTGCAAATGTTATACCCAGCCAAGCGACCAGAGGCCTATTGGTTTATCCCTCAGTGGCAGGAAAGCTTTTAAAACTAAACTTCCTGGACAAAAGCATAACCTCACTTGGGCAAAAATGTATTAATCATGGCAAGCCAGCAGATTTGTTAAAGGCCAACCAAGTTTAACTAACTCGATTGTGTTGATTGATGAGGTAAAAAAGTGTGTTCAGGGTGAGGGTAATTCGGCTGATGTGTAGATGAACCTCCAAAACGCGTTTGATAAAGAAGCCTATTAGCAAAGTTAAAGCCAGTGGAATTGAAGTAACACTGGCAGCACAGATGTGAAGTTGGCTGGACAACAGGAGGTAGAATAGTGTTGAATGCATGTTTTTCAGAAGGGAGGAAGGTTTATATTGGGGTTCACCAAACATTGGAACTCAAGACAACTGCTTTTCCTGGTCAATGTTAATTGGGTGGCACGGTGCACACTGGTTAGCACTGCTGCCTCATGGCACCAGGGACCCAGATCCAATTCCTGGCTTGGGTCACTATCTGTGTGGAGTCTGCACATTCTCCTCGTATCTGCATGGGTTTCCTCTGGCTGCTCCGGTTTCCTCCCACGGTCCGAAAGACATGCTGGAGATTTTCACAGTGACCTGATTGCAGTGTTAATGTGAGCCTGCTTGTGGCACTAATAAATAAACTTAAAAAAACATAGACTTGGGTTTCCAGGGTGCAATATTAAAATTTGCAGATGACAGAAAACTTGGAATTCTAATGAATTGTGAGGTCAGTGATAGGTTTCGAGAGGATACAGACAGGCTGGGGAATGGGCAGATGTGTGGCAGTGAAATTTGGTGTGAAATGATACATTTTGGTGGGAAGAACAAGGCGAAGCAATATAAAATCAAGGATACAATTTTAAAAGGGGTGCAGGAGCACAGGGACCTAGCAGGGCTTATACCCCTTTACGTAGATTAAAAGGGAATGATAGTTTGACTGTGAAGCAAATAGTATAGCAGAAGCTTATCAAATTCAAATATCACTGTGGGGAGTGATGGTGCACTGTAGCCCGTTTGGCATCCACTGCTCGTGCAAGACCTCGAGCTGACCAGTGGACACCGCTTGCCCTCTCTCTCCAAAGACACCCAGGCACGGATGTAACTACGAGGACCCCCTCAACACCCTCTGTATGGATCTGTTGATGGTCATCTTGACCAGGTCCAGGAGCATCGACTACCCCCCCCCACCCCCCTGCCACACTGGGTGACCAAAGATCTGTGTGGAGCTAAAATTCAACCAACAGTTGAAGAGTGGCCCCTTCAAATAATGAAAAGGGGGCAGCATCCTTGTACTGCCCGTATCTACATGGAAGACAGACTCCTCTCCTCAGCAGCAGAGATTACAGGCGGCAGGGACTCCATGAATCAGTCTAACCTTCTATTTCACGGGTTTGCTGCACAAACATCCATCATGCCAGATTCCCCATGGAAAAGGACAGGACTCGCGTGTAGAGAGCCCTCCACTGTGGACCCCCAGTTCGTTCACACGACAGAGTGGAATACGATGGCCTGTCTGGACAGTTGGTGAGTGAGCAATAGGAGGGTGTACAGCAGTAGCCTGTACAGGAATCCCCTCCACGCAGAGTGGAATTCAGAGAGGCAGCTCAGATTGTGATGCTGAGGCGCCACCTAGGGGGGTATACTCTTTAATCTTCCAAAGAAGTATCTTGTTCACTCGGAGCAAGAATTACTGTGTCAACGTGCACTTTTACACGTATATTGTGATGGTAGAGGCTCCAATGTTTCATCACATGGATGTGATCCAGGATTCTCTCCTGCTCTTGCCACATGCCGTCAGCATCTGCTGGAAGGATTTGCAGGCTAATACTCAGGCTGAGCTGTTTGGCTGCATTATGAAAACACCTTCCTCAGCCACTGGGGTGGGACCTAAACATGAAGCTTCTGGCTCAGAGACAGGGATGCTACCCACTGCGCCGCAAGACCTCCATGGCTGTATACTCTTCTGAGAATTCAATAAATGAATTAACTAATAGAACATAGAACATAGAACATAGAACATAGAAAGTCACAGCACAAACAGGCCCTTCGGCCCACAAGTTGCGCCGATCACATCCCCACCTCTAGGCCTATCTATAGCCCTCAATCCCATTAAATCCCATGTACTCATCCAGAAGTCTCTTAAAAGACCCCAACGAGTTTGCCTCCACCACCACCGACGTCAGCCGATTCCACTCACCCACCACCCTCTGAGTGAAAAACTTACCCCTGACATCCCCCCTGTACCTACCCCCCAGCACCTTAAACCTGTGTCCTCTCGTAGCAACCATTTCAGCCCTTGGAAATAGCCTCTGAGAGTCCACCCTATCCAGACCCCTCAACATCTTGTAAACCTCTATCAGGTCACCTCTCATCCTTCGTCTCTCCAGGGAGAAGAGACCAAGCTCCCTCAACCTATCCTCATAAGGCATGCCCCCCAATCCAGGCAACATCCTTGTAAATCTCCTCTGCACCCTTTCAATGGCTTCAACATCTTTCCTGTAATGAGGTGACCAGAACTGCGCGCAGTACTCCAAGTGGGGTCTAACCAGGGTCCTATAAAGCTGCAGCATTATCTCCCGACTCCTAAACTCAATCCCTCGATTAATGAAGGCTAGTACGCCATACGCCTTCTTGACCGCATCCTCCACCTGCGAGGCCGATTTAAGAGTCCTATGGACCCGGACCCCAAGGTCCTTCTGATCCTCTACACTGCTAAGAATGGTACCCTTCATTTTATACTGCTGCTCCATCCCATTGGATCTGCCAAAATGGATCACTACACACTTATCCGGGTTGAAGTCCATCTGCCACTTCTCCGCCCAGTCTTGCATTCTATCTATGTCTCGCTGCAACTTCTGACATCCCTCCAAACTATCCACAACACCACCTACCTTGGTGTCGTCAGCAAACTTACCAACCCATCCCTCCACTTCCTCATCCAGGTCATTTATGAAAATGACAAACAGCAAGGGTCCCAGAACAGATCCCTGGGGCACTCCACTGGTCACTGACCTCCATGCAGAGAAAGACCCCTCCACAGCCACTCTCTGCCTTCTGCAGGCAAGCCAGTTCTGGATCCACAAGGCAACAGCCCCTTGGATCCCATGCCCTCTCACTTTCTCAAGAAGTCTTGCATGGGGGACCTTATCGAACGCTTTGCTGAAGTCCATATAGACCACATCCACCGCTCTTCCTTCGTCAATGTGCTTGGTCACATTTTCAAAGAACTCAACCAGGCTCGTAAGGCACGACCTGCCCCTGACAAAGCCGTGCTGACTACTTTTGATCATACTAAACTTCTCTAGATGATCATAAATCCTGTCTCTCAGGATCCTCTCCATCAACTTACCAACCACTGAGGTTAGACTCACCGGTCGGTAATTTCCCGGGCTGTCCCTGTTCCCTTTCTTGAATATAGGGACCACATCCGCAATCCTCCAATCCTCCGGAACCTCTCCCGTCTCCATCGACGATGCAAAGATCATCGCCAAAGGCTCCGCAATCTCCTCCCTCGCCTCCCACAGTAACCTGGGGTACATCCCATCCGGTCCCGGCGACTTACCAACCTTGATGCCATTCAATAGTTCCAACACATCCTCTTTCTTTATGTCCACATGCTCGATCCTTTCTGTCCTCCGCAATCCAGCAGTACAACCACCCAGATCCCTTTCCACCGTGAATACCGAGGTAAAGTATTCATTAAGCACCTCCGCCATTTCTAACGGTTCCGCACAAACTTTTCCCCCTTCACCTTTTAAGGGTCCTATGCCTTCACATCTCATCCTTTTACTCTTGACATATTTGTAGAAAGCCTTGGGATTCTCCTTAATCTTACCCGCCAAGGTCTTCTCATGACCCCTTCTCGCTCTCCTAATTTCCTTCTTAAGCTCCTTCCTACATCGCGTATACTCCTCTAAATCCTTAACACCTCCTAGCTCTCTGAACCTTCTGTACGCCTCTCTTTTCTCAAAGGGGCACTGTAATAAAGGGCAACAACCGCAAAGGAAACAAATTAAAATGACATTCCTGGAGCCAATGCTGCACTCCAGCCCCTGTGGTGCCCATTGGTCAACTGTGTGGACACCCAGGCGTGGACATAATCTCAGGGTTATTTGTGTACAAATCTCTAAATATGACAGGTGCATTGACCATGCTAAATTCTCCTTCAGTGTACCCGAACAGGCGACTAGGGGATTTTCACAGTAATTTCATTGCAGTGTTAATGTAAGCCTACTTGTGACACTAATAAATAAACTTTAAGCATGTTGACAGAGTGGTTAATAGGACAAACGGAATCCTGGACTTTATAAAAGCAAGGACGTTATAGTGAACATTTCTAAAACCCTGGTTCAGCCTCAGCTGTAGTAGTGTGCCCAGTCTCGGGCAATGCACTTCAGGTAGAGTATGATCACTTTAGAGAGGCTGCAAAATAGATTCACGAGAATGGTTCCAGGGACGAGGAACTTCAGTTCGGTGGACAGATTGGAGATGTTGGGATTGTTCTCCTCGAAGAGACAGTTGAGGTGAGATCTGACGGAGGTGTTCAAAACCATGGAGGGTCTGGACAGAGTGGATAGGGAGAAACTGTCCTTGCTGGAGAACAGGTCAGGAGCCTGAGGACATTGATTTATGGTGATTGGTAAAAGAACCAAAGGTGATGTGAAGAAAAAGGATCAGGAATGAAGTGCCTGAGAGTGTGGTAGAGGCAAATCCAATTACAGTTTTCAAAAGGCATTTGGATGATTATCTGAGGTGAAAATAAGTCAGGACAAGGAGGGGTGGGGAAGGGGGCATGGAACTAGCTGAGTTGTTCTTGCAAAGAATTAGCATGGACAAAATGAGCTGAATGGTCTCCTTATGTGAGGTAACAATTCTATAACTATACAATTGTTCTTTCAAGAACTCCTTTGTCAGTGTTCCCTAGTTTAGAGAGCAAAGGAGCTGCACACTGTAACTAGCACAGCCCAGGTTTGATATGCAATTTGGCCTGAGTTAATTAACTCAACGACAACTTACATTTATATATCGCCATTAATTTAACTAAACATCCCACAGCATGTTACAGGGCTGTTAGCGAACAAATCTTGGTACAAGTCCACACAAGGAGATTGGGATAGGTGCACTTGATATAGAGGTTGGTTTTAATCAGTGAAAAGAGATGTAAGGAGTTGTGGAGTCACAGGTGGACAGAGTGGTGAAGAAGGCATTCGGCATGCTTGGTTTCATCAGTCAGAACATTGAATACAGGAGTTGGGACGTCTTGTTAAAGTTGTACAAGACATTGGTAAGGCCACACTTGGAATACTGTGTGCAATTCTGGTCACCCTATTATAGAAAGGATATTATTAAACTAGAAAGAGTGCAGAAGGGATTTACTAGGATGCTACCGGGACTTGATGGATTGAGTTAAAAGGAGAGGCTGAATAGATTGGGACTTTTTTCTCTGGAGCGTAGGAGGCTGAGGGGTGATCTTATAGAAGTCTATAAAATAATGAGGGGCATAGACAAGGTAGATAGTCAATACCTTTTTCCAAAGGTAAGGGAGTCTAAAACTAGAGGGCATAGGTTTAAGGTGAGAGGGGAGAGATACAAAAGTGTCCAGAGGGGCAATGTTTTCACACAGAGGGTGGTGAGCGTGTGGAATAAGCTGCCAGAGGTAGTAGTAGAGGTGGGTACAATTTTATCTTTTAAAAAGCATTTAGACAGTTACATGGGTATGATGGGTATAGAGGGATATGGGCCAAATGCGGGCAATTGGGATTAGCTTCGGGGTTTTAAAAAAAGGGCGGCATGGACAAGTTGGGCCGAAGGGCCTGTTTCCATGCTGTAAACCTCTATGACTCTAAGTGGTAAAAAGGCAGAGATGTTTAGGGAAGCAATGGTATGGCCTTGGTTCCTGGTGGCAAGGAGTGGGGAAGCGACTGGGAGAACGATGGACTGGCACAGCATATAGGCAAAAGATACCTTGTATTATTTTGCAGAACAGCAAGTGTGTTATTGCCAGTGTCCCGGACAATGTTTATCCCTCCGTTAATATAAGAACTGTTTCTCTGGCCAATATCTGGTTGTGGGAGCTTGCTGTTCAAAAACTAACTGCTGTGTTTCCTACATTAATAACAGTGATTACACCTCAAAAGTACTTCATTGCCAGTAAAGCACTTTGGGCTACCATAAGATGCAGGAGCAGAAGCTGGCCATTCGACCCATCAAGTCTGCTCTGCCATTCAATGAGATCATGACTGATCTGAAATGCTAATCCCAAACTCCACTTTCCCATCTTACCCGCATAAACCTTGATTCCCTGAGGTCATGAAAGATGCTTTGTCAATGCAAATGTCCTAATGACATTTCTGGCCTGTGCTTTGGATGATGTGGAGATGCCGGCGTTGGACTGGGGTAAGCACAATAAGAAGTCTCACAACACCAGGTTCACAAACACAAATCCTCACTCACCTGATGAAGGAGCAGCGCTCCGAAAGCTTGTGCTGCCAAATAAACCTGTTGGACTTTAACCTGGTGTTGTGAGACTTCTTACTGTGTTATGGACACAGAATAGCCAACGTCAGCTGTAAAACTGTTTTAAAAATGGGTTTATCGATCAGAGTGCGAACTGTTGGGTGTTGCTGGAACCTGGAGATAAAGTTGCAACTGGACAATTGCCATTGTCAATTGTAAACTCTGTCAACTTCTTCAATGGACACCAATGAGGATCCCACTTGCTTTGGGTGAATCCCAAGAGACTTCCTTGGTATGGCAATGGGCAGATCAGTGGGATTAAAGAGTACATTTCAGTTTCAGAGCATTTTAGGCACCAGTACTTCTTCCAATTCATTGTTTAATTTCGTGTGTGTGCAGAGGAGTCAACTAATGAGGAAAGGTTGAACAGGCTAGGCTTGTATCCTCTGGAGTTTAGAAGAGTAAGGGGGAACTTGGTTGAAACGTAAGATCCTGAGGGGTATTGACAGGGTGGATGTGGAGAGGATGTTTCCTCTTGTGGGAAAATCTAGAACTAGGGCTCACTATTTAAAAATAAGGGGTCACCCCTTTAAGACAGAGATGAGAATTGTTTGTCTCAGAGGGTCATGAGTCTCTGGAATTCCCTCCCTCAAAAGGCAGCAGAAGCAGAGTCTTTGAATAGTTTTAAGGCAGAAGTAGATCAATTCTTGATAAGCAAGGGGACAGGGGTAGTAGGTTTTTCAGGGATGCAAGGATGCAAACTTCAGGTCACTATCAGTTCAGCCACGATCTTATTAAATAGTGGAGGGACAGAATGGCTTACTCCAGCTCCTTGTTCATCTGTAACTTTGAGGCGGAGATGTTTACAGCAATGTCAGGATTCCAACTTTGATTGGAGACATTCCTGACAGTTTTATCATGTGACATTCTGATCATTTGTCATCCAACCATGTTATGTCTGACTGCACGGCATCTGATCACATGGCTTCTATAAATATCATTGCATTCGTTGGCGTTCGTATTCTTCCATTTTTTTCTTCTACAATATTGCAGTCATAACCCATGGTCTGAGGAAAGGGAACAAAGACATTTGCTGAACCTAATTAGGAAAAGGTAGACAGACTGGGCGGGGGACATCTGAATAAGAATTGAACGACTAAGAGACATTATGGAGGGACGTTTTCATGGAAAAAGAGGAACATTAGTGTTGCATAGCTTGAGAATTGAAGGAAGTTATTCAAAGTGGAAAGCAGTGGCACAAGCCAGACAGGCATGTGAAGACTATTACCGGGATTATACTGCCTCGCCCGCCCAAGGCTCGTTAAGATCCCACCCGAGGCCAACAGAGAATGCTGTTCTGCGAGCCTCGCCATCCCTGCTTCCAAGGTGAGCGTGCCGGTAAAATTCCAGCCCGAGTCTTTGGCAGAGCACATGTTGAATTCCCCCCATGCTCCCGAGCTCCCTAATTTCAAGGGCCCCTAGTTTTCAGACTTCCACCTCCCCACCACTAATGTGAGAGCCTTTATGAGTTCAGGGACCCTTCAAACGCCGTCACCCACAATTTCTAAGTCCCTGGGATTCCCGAAAAGAATTCCAGGAAACTCCCCTGTCATTCCCAGAGTATTTGAGTTGTGAACCTTGCTGTCTGCACGTAACAATCTACAGCAAAGGGCTACTGCACAGTAGCTGGGAGTGTGTCTGATCATTTCCAGCTCCCTAGCCCATCACTAGTTATCCTGAGAAGTGGTGGTCGGCCTTTAAAATTGCTGCAATCTTTGTGATAATGGTGCTCTCGTAATAGTGGGACAATGAACCCAGTGACAATGAAGGAATGGCGATATCCAATCACAATGTGTGGCTTAGAGGTGATGGAGTTGGCAAAACATTTGTCAATCTTTCTCTCCCCAAGGGGATGGAGGATGCCATCAATGAAACTTGACCAGTTGCTACAGTACTCTTAGCAGATCATAGAATCATAGAAACCCTACAGTGCAGAAAGAGGCCATTCGGCCCATCGAGTCTGCACCGACCACAATCCCACCCAGGCCCTACCCCCATATCCCTACATATTTACCCGCTAATCCCTCTAACCTACGCATCTCAGGACACTAAGGGGCAATTTTAGCATGGCCAATCAACCTAACCCGCACATCTTTGGATCCTCGATATTGCAACAACAGTATTAGACAGTTATCATTTCCAGGGACAGGGCACTCATTATGTGAAAGGTTTGAGAGTTGTTGAGCTTCTTGAGCGTTGATACCCAATAAATAATATTGGAAGGTCTGTGTAGCTGGAGGATACAGCCTATGTTCCTGCATTTACAGTCAGTGTACTGATATAGTTGAACAGGTTCGATTTCTTCTACCTACCATTGCCCCCTCCTCCAGTGGGAGATACAGTGATAGGATGGCAATGAATATCAAAGTGACAGGAGTGCGGTACCTCTTGTTCAATTTGGCCATTACCCGCCAATGCTACCTCCCACTCATCATCATAAGTCTGGATTGTATTCGGGTCCAGCTCGAGGCTGGCAATGGCCACTTCATTATCAGAAGAGTTGTGAGTGGAGTTAAACACTAAAACGGTCAGTGGGCAGCCTTAGAATCATACGGCACAGAAGAGGCCCTTCAGCCCATCAAGTTTGCACTGACATTAGAAACACCTGAACTCCTACCTAATCCCATTTACCAGCACTTGGTCCATAGCCCTGAATGTTATGATGTGCCAAGTGCTCATCCAGGTACTTTTTAAAGGATGTGAGGCAACCCGCCTCTTACCACCCTCCCAGGCAGTGCATTCCAGACTGTCACCACCATTTGGGTAAAAAGGTTTTTCCTCACATCCCCTCCCCCCCCTTCAACCTCCTGCCTCACCTTGAACCCATGTCCCCTCATGACTGATCTGTCAACTAAGGGGAACAGCTTCTTCTTATCCAGGCTCCGTCCATGTCCCTCATAATCTTGTACACCTTGATCAGGTCACCCTCAGTCTACCCAACCTCTCTTCATAACTTGAATGTTTCATCCCAATCAGTACCCTGGTGAATCTCCTCTGCACCTCAAGTGCAATCACATCCTTCCTATGATATGGCGATCAGCCTTTTCTGGACGTCACAGATGGCACTTAAGCAGTGAGGTCTTGGGCTGGTGATGACTGACCTCAGACACAAACAACCATCTTCCTTTGTATCAGAGCCATTTCCCCGATTGTGCCATAAATGGTACAAGGGCAGTTCCTTTCATCTCTTTCTGCTATTCTGTTTTTGGCGATGGCTGAATCAAGTTATGATATTTGGAGCAGTGGTTCTAACAGAAAATGAACTTAAAAAGTCCACAGATTAATAAAATCAACACAATTGCACCTTGGTAACAGAAATTATATAACCTCAATACTCCGGTCCATACAAATGGATCATCCAACCTGCTGTCAGCAATACTGTGGACATTCCACTTAAACCAATCAGATTAAGCATGTAGCGGTGAGGGACCAATATTAAAACAAAAAGCATGGCAATGCTGGAGGGGTGAGTGAGATGGGTGTCAGGTTGGTGCAAAGGGCACGGGGTTTGATCCTTATTCTGGCTGGGACGGATTTGGGACCTGCGCCTAGCCCTACTTGTGGAGTTCCTGTCGCTGTGAGCTGGACCTGCCTTGGGATAGGGAACAGAAGAAGAGGGTTAGTGACATACTGTTATTGGAATTAGGGTTGCCAACTGTGATCATATGGGCAGCACAGTGGTTACATTGCTGCCTCACAGCCTCAGAGTCCCGGGTTCGATTCCCGGCTTGGGTCACTGTCTGTGTGGAGTCTGCAAGTTCTTCCCGCAGTCCGAAAAACATGCTAGTTAGTTGCATTGGCTATACTAAATTCTCCCTCCGTGTACCCGAACAGGCGCCAGAGTGTGGCGACTAGGGGATTTTCACAGTAACTTAATTGCAGTGTTAATGTAAGCCTACCTGTGACATTAATATAAAAAAAGCTTGTAAACTTAAATGCATTTCTGGAGATTTCATTAGATGACTCTCACCCCATGCTCTAGCCATTAGTCGGCCAAAATATCAATTACTGTGACGCACTGTCTTCCTGCACCAATTGGGGAGCAGAGTTTCCTTACCCAATTGGATAATGCTTGACTGTCAAACAGCCTATTCTGGTGCAGAGAAATAGAGTCAGAGGTTTACAGCATGGAAACAAGCTCTTCAGCCCAACTTATCCATGCCGCCCTTTTTTTAAAACCACTAAGCTAGTCTCAATTGCCTGCGTCTAAAGTTGAAGGAAATGCTTAAAGAAAATGGCAAAAACACATTTTGGTTCAATGTCCTAAAGATTTTTCTCCAAGATTGCACACAATAGTATCTGGAGATTGAATTTCGATTCCTGGTGACTCTAGGACTATTTTGGAAGATTGGCAAACATAACTGGAACAGTTTGACATGGCAAGTTTTAGCTCACAGGCCTTCAGGAATTTGTCTGACAACGATTACACTTGAAGCAGCTTCTCCAAGTCACAGGTATGAACCAAATTGGCTTAACACCAATGCTGAAGATTGCAGGAAAAGCAGAACAGGATCTGCTCTTCACCCCTTCTGGCTGAAGATATTTCCAAGTGCTGCAGCTTTGTTTGTTCCTTGCACTCACACACACAGCTCACATCCCCAGGAGGATAACAATGTTGTTCACGGAATTAGTTGCCTGGTTGTTGACCATATTCTCATCAACAACTCGCACTGCTAAAGCGCCTTTAACAACACTTGGTAGGAGCAGCATCAAACACTGAGCCGCGTTAAAGCAAGTGACCAAAATCCTGGTCATGATCAGGTTTATGGATCACTGTAAAAGAAGGAAATAGAGGTGGCGAGCTATTGGGAAGGAAGTAGAGTGGACAGCCCTAGTAACGGATGGCACAGCGGTTAGCGCTGCTGCCTCACAGCACCAGGGACATGGCTTCAATTCTGGCCTCGGGTAACTGTGTGGAGTTTGCACATTCTCTGCAGGAGTTTCCTCCGGGTGCTCTAGTTTCCTCCCACAGTCCAAGGATTTGCAGGTTAGATGGATTGGCTATGCTAAATTGCCCTTTAGTGTCCCAAGATGTGTGGGTTTGGATTAGCTATGGGAAGTTTGTGGGGTTAAGATGCTCTGTTGGAGAGTTGGTGTAGACTTGGTGGACCAAATGGCCTCTTCTGCACTGTAGGGATTCTATGACTGCCAATAGTAGAGCAATTAAAATCAGGGATCTTCAAGAGGCCAGAATTGGATGGTTATTGGCGATTACAGAAATGAGGAGGGTCAAGGTCTTGGAGGGAGTCAAAAACCAATGACAATTTTAAAATCATGATATAGTTCAGCTATGCTTTTTAAACAGTAATCGACAGTAGCTGCTGTAGTTTTTACTGGAGACTAGACTTCAATCAATTGAATTTAAATTACACTACTGCTGTGGTGGGAATTGAACCCTGTTCTTCAGGGGATTAACTTGGATCTCTACATTGCTAATCCAGTGATATTAGCTCGTGGGTCAGTGAGTATCACTGACTGGGATTTAGTGCCAAGTGAGACATCGGCAGCAGATATTTGGATGACCTCCAGTTCACGAGGGGGTGGGAAATGGGACACAAACAAGGAGTGGGTTAGGATGGCCAAGCCTAGAGGTAACAAAGGCATAAATGCGATTTCAGCAACTAACAACCTGAGACAGAGGTTTAGCAAGGTCCATGTCAAACAATGTTATGGAGGGAGGTGGTCAGTGATGTAGTGGATGTGTTTGTATTTTATCCTCCGATGAGCTTCAAACACCAATATGGTTTACAGGCTGGTTCAAGGTCAGGCAGCTGGAGGAGGATGGTGTCATGACTAAGGAGCAAGGTTTGTGATCGGGACTAGGCACAATAGAATCCCTACAGTGCAGAAGGAGGCCATTCAGCCCATCTATCCTGCACCAAAACAGTCCCACCCAGGCTCTATCCCCATTGAAGATCCCTGATTTTACTTGCTCTACTATTGGTAGTAATTGAATCCCTACAGGTATAGAACAGGCCATTGGCCCATCAAGTCTGCACTGACTCTCCAACAGAGCATCTTAAACCCATGAATGTCCCATAGCTAATCCAAACCTACATATCTTGGGACACTAAATACCCAAGTATTTACCCTGCTAATTCCCCTATCACTAAGAGGCAATTTAAAAATGGCCAATTAACCTAACTTGAACATCTTTGGAGTGCAGGAGAAAAACGGAACACCCGGAAGAAACTCATGCAGACACGGGGAAAATGTGCAAACGCCACACAGACTCCACAAGACCAGAATTGAACCTGGGTCCCTTGTGCTAACTGCAATGCCACCATAACTTTGGTCCTCAAGATTCCGACAAAGGAAATTTCTGCTCGTACGTAGCCAGAGAATTGTCTACAATGGAAGGGACTGGATAGATTGCAATCATATTGAATGTCATTAGGAGAATGACAAATGTCAGTTATATCAGTACTGGAACAGAATGGCTGTTCTATTACTGAGCCTGGATGGTAACAGGGCCCATTGCCATTCAGTACCAAGTGTCTTCAATTGTTCTTATGGAGAGAAAGATTAAAGTAGGACAGGTGTGCAGAAAAGAGAGCAGAATGAGTCTAGAAAAAGGGAAAAAGTGAAAAGTATCACAATCAGGCAATTTACTAAAATGCCACATCAGTGAGCAGCTGAGAACAAGGATTTTAAATGAAAGGTGAGAAGTGAGGAATAAGAGAAGATGCTCAAAGGAGAAAACACCAGAGGGGTAACAGTCCAAGGTGCGATTCGATGATGAGAGCCATTTTGTCACCACAAAGAGATTTCATTTGAAATCAGCTTGGGTAGGGAAGAATTGGTATGGGGAATTGGGAGCCTGGGAGGACAGAAATGAAGGCAGGCAGGCGGGGATGACAGGAGAGAGGGGGACGCAGCAAAGGTAGAGAAGCAAAAAGGAAATGAAAGATAAATGATGGGCTTTCTGGAGCCATCAATCTAAAATGTTAACAGTGCTCCTCTCCCCACAGACTGGCGTCTGACCTGTTGAATATTCCCAACACTTTTTATTTAGGGTAAAAATAGCCTGGTACTAAACAGGGAATGGAAAAGGAGACAACAGGAGTTAGCCCAGAGGAGTGAGGCAGAGGGTAAATGGCATCCACAAGGGGTGAGTGTGTCAGAGGACAAACTACAGTCAGAAAAGCGATCTAGTTCGCCAAATAAGTTGTGGGGTAGGTCAAATTGGAGGTCACAGCAAGATCCCGAAGCAGTAAAGAATTGTTCTTTCAACTCATGAATATGAAAATCTAGTCAGGAACCCACACTAGGCCAGTCAAAGGCTCAGCAAATATCAGTGGGTTGTATTGGCACCATTAAGCTGAATGAGTTATTTGATTTACTGGGCCGCATAGCAGAGACACAGCAGCTCGAGTCTTGTGGTGTAGTTAAATATAGAATCGTGTCCAGAAATTTGGAAGCCAAAATTTGAACAGATCCTGTGCTCACTTAGGGAAATTTTAAAAATATAATTAACAGGTAGCAGTTAACTAACACTATTGGAGCGAGGGAACATCGAAATAGTGAGCGGAGATTGGTGGACAAAACAGAGGAGGTTGGAAGAAAGAGTGACTTGGACCAGGAGCCATCTTGAATCCTTCATAAACATCTTTAAATGGTGATTGAGTTACAGAGCATTGCTCACTTTATGGGACTGCTTCATGACATCTATAGCCTGCTGTGTTAACTGATTGGTCTGCAGATATCCCTATAGTTACAACCACATTCCTCTTAATTGGAACAGACACATTCCAGCTTCAAACAAACAGTACAACAAACTGGTCCTCCAAGAGGAACACAACCAATAGCACCCAAATAATGTTGTTGCCAATATCCACTATAAACTCCAGTGTTCACTAGTTGCAAAAAGCACCTCTTTCTAAAAGGCATGTCCGGTACCAATTCTGGACCATCTTTCCACTGGATCTCTTGCTCAATTGGTGACAGATTATGATGGCATATAGGAGACAATAACTAACATCTCACCAATGTTAGAAAGTCATGATGAGAAAGGACGATGTACCAGACTTAAGGAATTACTGGACATTTATGACAAGCTCCCCTCAATGTTCAATTGGTAAATTCAGAATTCTAGAAACTATACAAGATAGAATTTAGTATGATTCAACTGGAGTTCAGCCAAGGGGAAAATTAGAATACCTACTGACTTCAGTGTGCTGCCATTTTTAAATTCTATCAAAAAGATTTTTTTTCAAAAGGAAATGAAGTTTTTCTAGCATCATAGAATCCCTACAGTGCAGGAGACCATTCACCTCTTCGAGCCTGCACTGACAACAATCCCACACAGGCTCTATCACCATAAACCCACATATCTACCCTGATGGTCCCCCTGACACTAAGGGGCAATAGCATGGCCAGTCAACCTAACTCGCACATCTTTGGAGAGGGGAAGGAGACCCACACAGACATGGGAAGAACATGCAACCTCCACACAGATAGTGACCCGAGGCCAGAATTGAACTCGGGTCCATGGCGCTGTGAGGCAGCAGTGCTGCCCACTGTGCCATCCCCAATCTCTATCCAATTATTCTCTCCCCACACCCTGAGAAAAGCCAGAACCAGTCTTCGCTCCTATATTTCCAATGATTGAACTGCCTGCTCACACTGGACCCTATGAATCCATACCTGGATTCTATGAAAAAAATGACTACCTGAGACATGGCAGAGGACAAATATGAGACACTTCAGAGTCTGATTGATGTGAACGTAAAAATCTCTTTCAATATGTTTAAGCTATGTGGTTACATTTTATATTTTAAAAGTTCGCTTTACACATCAAGTACAACTACTCAGCTTGTAAATTTGCATTGATGCAGGATACCTCAAGCTAATTTGGTGACTGTGGTTTTCATCCAACCTGCATAGAAAGAGACTTTGTGGGCAGCCTGATGGACTTCATCAGGGCAGCATGGTGGTTAGCACTGCTGTCTCACAGCACCAGGGACCCAGGTTCGATTCCAGCCTTGGGTCACTGTCTGGAGTTTGCACGTTCTCCCCATGTGGGTTTCCTCTGGGTGCTCTGGTTTCCTCCCACAGTCCAAAGATGTGTGGTTGATTGGCCATGATAAATTGCCCTTTAGTGTCGGGGGACTAGGAGGGTAAATATGTGGGGTTACGGGGATAGGACCTGGGTGGGATTATTGTCGGTGCAAGTTCGATGGGCCAAATGGCCTCCTCCTGCATTGTAGATTCTATGATTCATTACTTGGGAAGCTGCGCAGTGAGTGTCAGAGTTATGGGAGTAAATCATTTTCACACTTCTCTCTCACTGGTGGTGGTGGGGGGGTCTCTCTCACTGACGGTGGGGGGGGGGGGGGGGGGGGGGGCGTATGCTGGGAAGCTAGACAGATTCCCCTTCATTCAAAGGGCAGCAGGGTCACGGCTTGGTGCAATCTCAATGTACAAGCTAAATTTGGCAAACAAAGTGGGGTCGGCTTGCAAATTGTACCTTCATTAAATAATAGAAAGAACACTAAAATGTAGTAATGTCAAAAGTTATTAGCAGTCATTTAATAAGGTAGAACTATGATTGTACAGCAAGAGGACAGAGCAATGTCAACAGCTGGTAAAAATGAGCCCCCACTTGTGCAAGCACTGCATGTGAACTCTAATACAACTCAGCCGTTCTCATTCAATAAAAAAGAAGTTCAAGTTTTAAAGCCAGTTCTTAAATTTGCAATGGCTTAAGAGTCTCAGACAAGGCACGAAGCCTCAAGTTGGCAAGTACTTTCCAAAAACTCTGTCAGGTGAGAGTCTAAAAAAATACGTATACAAGGGAATTTCATTTTTACACAAATATCGACAAATGGTCTTTCAGGAGGAACCATTTGGAATAGAACGGAGCTGAAGATAGGTTGAAACAGCCTTAAAATACATGTAACCAGAACAAGAGTACCCAACTATAACAAGGACATTTTTCAGAGGTGGCATTCTGCAGCATCACACTGCTACTCCTTCTATTTTGATAATATCCTTCCCAGTTTTTCAGCAAGTATACTGCGGTTTATATCATCCAAGCTATTGAGCTGCAAGTCAGCCTTGATACCTGGAAGGGGGGAGGAAAAGAAAAAAAAAAAGATTTTACAGAATTAAAATGGACCATAATGCTCAGTCAAGTGCCCAGTAATTCCAGGGACCCCCCCCCCCACCCCCCCCCCCCCACACAGAAAATTCACTGGCAAACAGTTTTAGATGCCAGGAAATCTTTTCCATAAAAAGGTGCTATCCTCCAGAACGGTACTATGGAGAGTACAATAATTCCATGTCTTTAAACAAAGGAAGGCAGCAATTAGTGAAAGGACATTTCCAATTTTAAAAGAACAAGCTTCAGCTTGTTGGGAGGATTTAAGGAGCCGGGGCTGATGAGGTTGTTCCCACCTCCTCACCCCCCCCCGAAAGGACCAAGGTTTTTCTCTCGCCCAGGCCTTACCAGGAGGTCACACGATTATGAAATGAAATTAAGCAGCTGTAAAGGGATGGGTCATGTCTGGAAGAAACAGACCCACTCTTTTCTCACCCTGTTGTATTGGGAATGAAACAAGTTGCTATACAGCATTAATTCTACTTGTGCTGCTTGACAGCCAATCTTCCTTATTTTTTTTTTTAAAAATAGTGATGGTCCAATTCGAGCACATTTTCACAGTTCAATAACTGCAACATGGATGCAGGGGAACATGGA
>NW_027594279.1:0-19655 GCF_964213995.1 Mustelus asterias | reverse complement strand
CAACACCACACCCCCACCCCCCCACGCACACCCACGCCCACCCCTCACACACCCCACCCCCCCACACCCCCACACCCCCACACACCCCCACCTTCCACACACCCGCACTCCCATCCACACCCCCACACACATACCCCAACATACCACTCTCCACCCCCCATACACAACCACCCACCCACCCCCCATACACACCCCCACACACACACCCCACCCATTCCTCCACACACTCCCCCCACCCACTCCTTCCACACACTCCACCACATACACATCCCATCTCCTCATACACACCCCAACCCTCCATACACACACCCCCATACACACCCCCACCCCCTACACAACCCCACCCCCATACACAACCCACCCCATACACACCCCCCCCCCCAGACACACAACCCCACCCCAGACACACCCCCGCCCCCACATACACCCCCCCCATACACACACCCAAATACACAACCCTACCCCATACACACCCCCACCCCATACCACCCCATCCCTCATACACATACACATCCCCGCCCCCAAACACACACCCACACTCATACACACCCTCAACCCCCATACACACCCCCAACCCCCAAACACACCCCCAAACCCCCACCCCCCCAAACACACACCCACCCCACCCCCACCCCCCATACATACACCAAACCCCCAAACACCCCCCAACCCCCATACAAACCCCACCGCCCATACACCACCCCCAACCCCCATACACACACCCACCCCCAAACACACCCCCAACCCCCCAAACACACCCCCAACCCCCCCAAACACACCCCCAACACCCCACCCTCCGAAACACACCCCACCCCCACACACACCCACACCCACCACACACCCCAACACCCCCAAAGACTCCCCCACCCCATACACACCCCCACCCCATACACACCCCCACACACCCCAACCCCCAAACACACCAACCCCCCAAACACACGCCCACCCCCCATACACACGCGCACCTCCACACACACCCCCACCCCCCAAACACACCCTTCAACCCCCCAAACACACCCCCAAACACACCAACACCCCCCAAACACACCCCCACCCCCCAAACACAACCCCAGCCCAATACAAACCCCCACCCCCCAAACACACCACCACCCCCCCAAACACACCCCCACTCCCCCAAACATACACCACCCTCATACACACCCACCAACCCCCATACACACCCCCACCCCCCATACACACCCCCGGCCCCCATACACACCCCACCCCCCCATACACACCCCCACCACCCATACACACTCCCAACCCCCATACACACCCCCACCCCCCATACACACCCCAGCCCCATACAAACCCCCACCCCCCAAACACACCCACCCACCATCACACCCCCACCCCCCATACACACCCCCACCCCCCCAAACACACCACCACCCACCATACACACCCCCACCCCCCATACATACCCCCATCCCCCCAAACACACCACCACCCACCATACACACCCCCACCCACCATACAGACCCCCAACACCCCATTAACACCCCCATCCCCCATACACACCTCCACACCAAACCCCCCCATACACACCCCCATACACACCCCACCGCCCATCCCCCAAACATCCCCATACACACCCTCACCCCCTCATACCCACCTCCAACCCCCCATACACACCCCCACCCCCACAAACACACCCACAACCCCAGACACACCCACCCCCATACACACACCAACCCCCCAAACACACCCCCAACCCCCCAAACACACACACACCCCCACACCCCCCAGAGACACACCCCACACACACACACCCACACACACCCCCCACATACATACCCCCCTCACACACCACCCACACACACGCCCACCCCCCAAACATACCCTCCACACACACCCACCACCCACCGCCACCCACACACCCCCACCCCCCCCCCACACACACACACTCCCCATACACACCCAGCCCCATACACACCCCCATGCCCCATACACACCTCCACCCCCATACTTACCCACCCACCCCCATACTCACCCCCACCCCTCCATACACCCCACCTTCCACACACCCGCCCACACACACCCCCCCAACATACTCTCCACCCCCCATACACAACAGCCACCCACCCACCCCATACACACCCCCACCCACCCACCCCCCATACACACGCACACCCCCACACACCCACCCATCCCCACACACCCCCCACCCAATCCTTCCCCACTCCACCCCATACACACCCCATACACACCCCCCCCCACACACACCCCCACACCCCCAGCACCCTCCCACACACTCCTCCACACACACCACCACCCCCCACACACCCCCCCACACACACACACACCCCACACTCACCCCCCCACCCCCAACTCACACCCACACACACACACCCCCACACACACTCCCCCCACACACACACCCACAACACCGCCACCCCCACACACACTCACCCCCCCACACACCCCCACTTCCCACACACACCCCCCAACATACTCCTCCACACACCCACACAACCCCCCTACACACCTCCAGCCCCCCACCACCCCCCACACACCCCCATACTCACCCCCATCACCCCACTCACCCCCACCTCCTCACACACCCCCACCCGCATACACACACCCACCCCCCATACACCCCCCCAGCCCCTACACACTCCCACCCCCCCCATACTCACCCCCACCCCTCCATACACCCCACCTTCCACACACCCGCACTCCCACACACACACCCCCAACATACTCTCCACCCCCCATACACAACCAGCCACCCACCCCCCCATACACACCCCCACCCACCCACCCCCCAGACACACCCACACCCCCACACACACACACCCCACCCATTCCCCCACACACTCCCCCCACCCACTCCTTCCACACACTCCACCCCATACACACCCCCATACACACCCACCCCCATACACACCCTCAACCCCCATACACACCCCCAACCCCCAAACACACCCCCAACCCCCCACCCCCCCAAACACACACCCACCCCCACCCCCCATACAGACACCAAACCCCCAAACACACCCCCAACCCCCATACACACCCCACCGCCCATACACACCCCCAACCCCCATACACACACCCAACCCCAAACACACCCCCAACCCCCCAAACACACCCCCAACCCCCCAACCTCCGAAACACACCCCACCCCCACACACACCCACACCCCCCACACACCCCAAACCCCCCAAAGACTCCCCCACCCCATACACAACCCCACCCCATACACACCCCCACACACACCCCAACCCCCAAACACACCAACCCCCAAACACACGCCCACCCCCCATACACATGCGCACCTCCACACACACCCCCACCCCCCAAACACACCTTCAACGCCCCAAACACACCCCCAAACACACCAACACCCCCCCAAACACACCCCCACCCCCCCAAACACACCCCCAGCCCGATACAAACCCCCACCCCCCAAACACACCACCACCCCCCCAAACACACCCCCACCCCCCCAAACATACACCCACCCTCATACACACCCCCACCCCCCATACACACCCCCAACCCCCACTCACACCCCCAACCCCCATTCACACCCCCACCCCCCATACACACCCCCACCCCCCATACACACCCCCACTCACACCCCCACCCCCCATACACACCCCCACCCCCCATACACACCCCCAACCCCCATACACCCCCCCACCCCCATACACACCCCCAGCCCCCATACAAACCCCCACCCCCCAAACACACCACCACCCACCATACACACCCCCACCCACCATACAGACCCCCAACACCCCATTAACACCCCCACCCCCCATTAACACCCCCATCCCCCATTAACACCCCCACCCCCCATACACACCTCAACCACACCAAACCCCCCATACACACACCAAACTCCCCCATACACACCCCCCCATACACACCCCCACCGCCCCCATCCCCCTAAACACATCCCCCATACACACCCTCACCCCCTCATACCCACCTCCAACCCCCCATACACACCCCCACCCCCCCAAACACACCCCCAACCCCCAAACACACCCACCCCCATACACACACCAACCCCCCAAACACACCCCCAACCCCCCAAACACACACACACCCCCATACACACCCCAAACATCCCCCCCCCTCCACACACAACCCCCCACACACACGCACCCACAACCCACTCAGATCCACGTGTTGCGCATTGTCCGCAGTTTTGGGTGAACGCAGCAAATCCCTTCTTGCTACCCCTGATCTGTGCGGAGTTATTTCATCTCAGTCAGGGTGTTGCAGTTAGCCTCAGGACCCCTGGGGTGGGGAGGGGTAAAATGTAGCAAGGTGTTTGCTCCAGATCTCAATGCAGCGATTCCATGCTGAAAATTGCACAATTGGAAGTTGGACGAGGATACGGTTCTACAGTGATGCCTCCTTTGATCAAATAGCACGCCGACACATGAAAATTGCCTGATTCCCCGCCCACCACCCCCGCTCCTTGTGTAAGGCAGTCACATGCAGCAAAAAGCGGTGACCACAATGAGCAGTGTGTCAGAGCAGTTAACAAACGGACCTTTCATTGGAAAAGTGTTGTGCCTTCTAAGTGAAGTATTGAGTTCACAAAACCATTAACACCAACAGAACCCAACTGAGAGCAGGGCATGTCCCAGCACAGAATGGTACCAACCCCCAACCCCCATACACACTGGTATCTTACTGCACTCCATCCCATGAATCTGTGGGGCGGTTGTAAACACACTCTGCTTAGTTACAGCCACACTCCTGGCAGCTCAGCTGATTCTAACTGATCTGTACACAGCAGAAGTCAGATTCAATTCCTGCTCGTGGTTAATGGCTAATTTCCCACTTTCTAACCAGCTCTGACTTGCTGAAATCACCAACTGTTTCAGTCTTACATGCTCTGCACTGTCTGAATCACAGTTTCACACTGTGCAAAAGAGGCCCTTCAGCCCATCCATTTTGCACTGACACTCGAGAAACACCTCACCTCCCACCTAATCCCATTTACCAGCACTTGGCCTATAGCCCTGAATGTTATGATGTGCCAAGTGCTCATCCAGGTACTTTTTAAAGGATGTGAGGCATCCCACCTCCACCACCTTCCCAGGCAGCGCATTCCAGATCGTCACCACCCTCTGGGTAAAGAAGATTTTCCTCACATCCCCTCTAAACCTTCTGTCCCTCATCTTGAACCTATGTCCCCTCTTGACTGACCCTTCAACTAGGGGGAACAGCTGTTCCTTGTCTACTCTGCCCATGTTCCTCATAATCTTGTACACCTCGATCAGGTTGTCCCTCAGTCTCTCTGCTCCAACGAAAACAACCCAAGTCTATCCAACTCCTTTATTTATTTATTAGTCACAAGTAAGTTAGATACGTCGCCGGGACCGGATGGGATGTACCCCAGGTTACTGTGGGAGGCGAGGGAAGAGATTGCTGAGCCTCTGGCGATGATCTTTGCGTCATCAATGGGAGAGGTTCCGGAGGATTGGAGGATTGCGAATGTGGTTCCGTTATTCAAGAAAGGGAGAAGAGATAGCCCGGGAAATTATAGACCAGTGAGTCTAACCTCAGTGGTTGGTAAGTTGATGGAGAAGATCCTGAGAGGCAGGATTTATGAACATCTGGAGAGGAATAGTATGATCAGAAATAGCTAACACGGCTTTGTCCGAGGCAGATCATGCCTTACGAGCCTAATTGAATTTTTTGAAGATGTAACTAGACACATAGACGAGGGAAGAACGGTAGATGTAGTTTATATGGATTTCAGCAAGGTGTTTGATAAGGTGCCCCATGCAAGGCTCATTGAGAAAGTGAAGGGGCATGGGATACAAGGGGACATTGCTTTGTGGATTCAGAACTGGCTTGCCCACAGAAGGCAAAGAGTGGTTGTAGATGGGGGCTTTTCAGCATGGAGGTCGGTCACCAGTGGAGTGCCCCAGGGATCTGTTCTGGGACCCTTGCTCTTTGTGATTTTTATAAATGACCTGGATGAGAAAGTGGAAGGATGGGTTGGCAAGTTTGCTGATGACACAAAGGTTGGTGGGGTTGTGGATAGTGTAGAGGGATGTCAGCAGTTGCAACGAGACATAGATAAGATGCAAGACTGGGCAGAGAAGTGGCAGATGGACTTCAACCCAGATAAGTGAGTGGTGGTTCATTTTGGCAGGTCGAATAAGAACATAAGAACATAAGAAATAGGAGCAGGAGTAGGCCATCTAGCCCCTCGAGCCTGCCCCGCCATTCAATAAGATCATGGCTGATCTGACGTGGATCAGTACCACTTACCCGCCTGATCCCCATAACCCTTAATTCCCTTACCGATCAGGAATCCATCCATCCGCGCTTTAAACATATTCAGCGAGGTAGCCTCCACCACCTCAGTGGGCAGAGAATTCCAGAGATTCACCACCCTCTGGGAGAAGAAGTTCCTCCTCAACTCTGTCTTAAACCGACCCCCCTTTATTTTGAGGCTGTGTCCTCTAGTTTTAACTTCCTTACTAAGTGGAAAGAATCTCTCCGCCTCCACCCTATCCAGCCCCCGCATTATCTTATAAGTCTCCATAAGATCCCCCCTCATCCTTCTAAACTCCAACGAGTACAAACCCAATCTCCTCAGCCTCTCCTCATAATCCAAACCCCTCATCTCCGGTATCAACCTGGTGAACCTTCTCTGCACTCCCTCCAATGCCAATATATCCTTCCTCATATAAGGGGACCAATACTGCACACAGTATTCCAGCTGCGGCCTCACCAATGCCCTGTACAGGTGCATCAAGACATCCCTGCTTTTATATTCTATCCCCCTCGCAATATAGGCCAACATCCCATTTGCCTTCTTGATCACCTGTTGTACCTGCAGACTGGGCTTTTGCGTCTCATGCACAAGGACCCCCAGGTCCCTTTGCACGGTAGCAATAGGATGAAAGAATATAATATTAAGGGTAAGAAGCTTGGCAGTGTGGAAGATCAGAAGGATCTTGGGGTCCAGGTTCATAGGACGCTCAAAGCAGCGTCGCAGGTGGAGGCTGTGGTTAAGAAGACGTATGGAATACTGACTTTCATCAATAGAGGAATTGAGTTTAGAAATTGGGAGATAATGCTGCAGCTGTATAGGGCCCTGGTCAGACCCCACCTGGAGTACTGTGCCCAGTTCTGGTCACTTCATTACAGAAAGGATGTGGAAGCCATAGAAAGGGTGCAGAGGAGATTTACAAGGATGTTGCCTGGATTAGGTGGCATGCCTTATGAGGATAGGTTGAGAGAGCTAGGTATTTTCTCCTTGGAGAGGCGAGGGATGAGGAGTGATCTGATAGAGGTGTATAAGATGTTGAGAGGTATTGATAGAGTGGATTCTCAGAGGGTTTTACCCAGGGCTGTAATGGTTGCCACAAGAGGTCACAGGTTTAGGGTGCTGGGGAGTAGGTACAGAGGAGATGTTAGGGGTACGTTTTTCACTCAGAGGGTGGTGGGTGCATGGAATCGGCTGCCGGTAGTGGTGGTGGAGGCGGATTCGATAGGGTCTTTTAAGAGACTTTTGGATAAGTTCATGGAAGTTAGTAAGATAGAGGGTTATAGGTAAGCCTAGTAGGTAGGGACATGTTCGGTGCAACTTGTGGGCCAAAGGGGCTGTTTGTGCTGTAGATTTTCTGTGTTCTATGTAAGGCTTACATTAACACTGCAACGAAGTTACTGTGAAATTCCCCTTGTCATCACACTCCAGCGCCTGTTTGGGTCAATGCACCTAACCAGCACATCTTTCAGACTGTGGAAGGAAACCGGAACACCCGAAGGAAACCCACGCAGACACAGGGAGAATGTGCAGACTCCACACAGATAGTGACCCGAGCCGGGAATCGAACCCGGGTCCCTGGCACTGTGGGCAGCAGTGCTAACCACTGTGCCGCCTTGCTGCCCCTTCAACTTCTCTTCATAACTTATACTCCATTCCAGGCAGCATCCTGGTGAATCTCCTCTGCACCCCCTCCAGTGCAATTGCATCCTTCCCATAATGTGGCGACCAGAACTGCACACAATACTCCAGCTGTGGCCTCACCAAAGTTCTATACAACTCCATCATGACTTCCCTGCTTTTGTAATCTATGTTCCATGTGCCTTTTTCACCACCCAAGAAGCTTTCTGAAGAAACTTGAAACCCTATGCCAGACGGACACTGAGGGAGTGCTGCACTGTCAGAGGTGCTTTTTTTCACTTGAGATCTTGGTGATCTATGGCACTGTTTCCAAGAAGATCAGGACAGTCCTTTCTGAAGTCCTGCCAATATTTATTCCCCGGCCAATGTCCACGAAAATGGACCAGATGATCACTATCACTGTTTCTGGGACTTTGCTGCACACAAATTGATTTTTAAAATTCATTCGTGGGATGTGTGTGTCACTGGCCAGACCAACATTTTTTGCCCACCCCTGGTTGCCCTTGGGAAGGTGATGGTGAGCTGCCTTCTTGAACTGCTGCGGTGCGTTTCTTACCTTACAACGCTTCAGAAGTAAAGCACATTGAGACGCTGTTAGGCTGTGAAAGGCCCTTTCTTTTCAATATACTTCTATTTTAGTGTTTCATTTACTTTGGGTGGCATGGTGGCACAGTGGTTAGCACTGCTGCTTCACAGCGCCAGGGACCCGGGTTCGATTCCCAGCTTGGATCACTGTCTGTGCGGAGTCTGCATGTTCTCCCCGTGTCTGTGTGGGTTTTCTCCGGGTGCTCCGGTTTCCTCTCACAGTCCAAAGATGCATTGGCCATGCTAAATTCTCCTTCAGCGACCCGAATAGGCGCCGGAGTGTGGCGATTAGGGGATTTTCACAGTAACAGGGAGGTGATGGCCTAGTGGTATTATCGCTAGACGATTAATCCAAAAACTCAGCTAATGTTCTGGGGACCCGGGTTTGAATCCCGCCACAGCAGATGATGGAATTTGAATTCAATAAAAAGTATCTGGAATTAAGAATCTACTGATGACATGAAACCATTGTCGATTGTCGGAAAAACCCATCTGGTTCACTAATGTCCTTTAGAGAAGGAAATCTGCCGTCCTTACCTGGTCTGGCCTACATGTGACTCCAGAGCCACAGCAATATGGTTGACTCTCAACTTCCCTCAGGCAACTAGGGATGGTCAATAAATGCTGGCCAGCCAGTGATACCCACGTCCCACGAATAAATAAGAAAAAACTTTATTGCAGTGTTGATGTAAGCCTACTTGTGACAATAAGAAACTTTAAAACTTTACAAACTTTGATCAGTTTGAAAAATTCAGCTTCCATTAAAAGATATTCACTGATTTCTGCCAATAGGGCGCTATCACTGAGCCACAGCAGAAACCAAATCGACAGCAAATATCACCGCCAGCAGAAAATGCTGGAAAAAGTCAGCAGTTCTGGCAGCATCCAGGACAAAGTCTGGTGGCACAGTGGTTAGCAATGCTGCCCCACATTCTGTAACTGGTATTCTGTAACTGGTTAAAATTATGTACTGCCGTTGGAATTTCATGTGCCATCTATTGTTCAAGGTTTGCCAAATATAAAAACACTGCAAAGCTTAAAACCTAGCCAGTTAAGAATCAAACCAAAACGTTTCTAATCAATTAACTAGTACGTATTGTACCTACTTTGATTTTGATTTGGCGCCTGTTATTTTTCTAAAGTGCGGGGGTTTTGATCTGGAGCTCAGTTTAAAAATGGAAACGGCTTAAATTAAAAGGGTTTGGATATCACAGTTATGATATGATATGATATCACAGTGTAAAGTGGCATGATACAACTGCCGCTCGATTATTATACAGTATAAGCACTGCCATATAGACCTGAGAATAAAATCTTTGTAGGTAGGGTAGTGGCATTTTGTGAAGTACTGTAATGCGGCACTTGCACGCAAACAAATGATCAAATTAGATATAATGTAAGAGGACATCATATGAAGATCGGAGCTGTGTGGCATGTGATTTTAATGGGGAAAGCGATATCTTTTGATAGGGTTACATACAAATGAATGGATGTCCAGCTGCAGCAAAGTGTTATTTGAATCACACTCTGCTTTCTATGGAAGGGGGACATGTAATTAAATGTATAATACACTAGCTAAAGCCATACAGACATCGGGAAAATTGTGGAGAGAGGTATTGCCCACCATACTAATGAGATTAAGGGTTGCCACAAACCGGACAACCGGATTGACCCCTTATGAACTAATGACAGGACGGTCAATACAATTACCAGAAAGCATCAAAAGATAAAATCAGGAGATATGTTTTGGAATTAAGCACCCAACTAAAAGGGATGCGCAAATTGGTAAAAGACAATCAGGAAATAAGAGACGCGGAGAGAGAGCTTGAAATGCTCCCTGACGTCCCAACAGCGGGATGTCCTAGTGAAAACATTACCCGGAAAACCTGGGTTCGCCCCCAAATGAAATGGCCCCTATGAGGAGACACCTGTACCTGTATAGACATAAGAGGGAAAGGTATATGGAAACATCAGACTCAGTTGAAAGAATATGCTGGAACTAATTGGAAAAATATGTGATATACTCCAATTGCAGATATAAACAGACAACGACTGACCTCCAAGCAAGCTGAACGTGTTCGCGGGAAGTTGCGCGCGGGCAATATAGCCTTTGAACCATTGTACAACGGTCGCGTGGATTATTAGTAAGTGATAGGATGCTTCTTATGCTGCTTCTCACGATCCTGGCCCTGTCAGCCACAGAGGGAGAGTATAGATGGAATTGTGAGGATTTAGGGACAGAGCACTGTAAACATCTCTGTAACGATGACTCTGTCTATTTTAACCACCCGACACATGGGATAGGCCCCTGGGAGGTAACCCGTACGAACCGCTGCTCAGGATCCCTTAATCGTACCACGTTGCCAACCCTGTTGGAGGGGCGAGGTGAGTGGGAACTTCCATGCAGTGTAACCTGGTGCAGCTGGAGTTTCCAGTGCTTAATTGAGGAGCCGGGGGGGGGCCTGTGCCCAACAAAGGCAGAGGATTCAGGAGGATGAGTACCTCAGCAAGAGACTTGGCCGATCCACACGGTCATTGCACCAGTCCTCTAGAAACACCTTTGTGTATATGTCTTATCTGTATGCATCACAATCAAATCTGAGCAAGTGCTGGGTCTGTTCACACATTCCCATGCACAGAGGAAAGGGGGGGGGGGGGGAATCCTTTATTCCCCATCCCTTTATCAGCTCCGGAAATGATAGAATGGATTTTAAATCAGAATGGAACCCAGGAAGGGACAAGGAAACTGACATTTAAAACCCCATTGGGTACCACCGTGCAGGGTACGTTTAATATCAGCAACAGTGATGTTGTGTTAGGGCTAGGGGGCGGAGGGTGCACTTTGAGAAACATTACCAACCCAGCTATGACAGATCAGATTCCCCACCCTCAGCAAAGGGGATCTATCTGCCTGATAAGAAATGGAACCATACCTGTTGGCCGTAGCACTAATGATGCGTGGGCCATGGTACAACAGGTCACAATCCAGTGCCCCACAGCCACTGTCCCGGTTAGCCTCTCCTCCGCTTATACAAACGGGATGACTGCATATAATTGTACCTATTTTGTCTGTGGAAACAATGCCTACCGGTGGCTTCCCTGGAATTGGGCAGGATCGTGCTATTTGGCATATGTGGTGCCCTATATTCACCATTACACTGACTTATAGGACCACCCCGAGATACACCTGCTTAGGGCTGCTCGATTACGTGCTAGCCTCCCAAGGAGGAACATGCGCTATAGTTGGCTCCGAATGCTGTACATATATTCCAGATGCATCGGAGAATATAACTCGCTTGGCAGATCATATTAAACACGTGGAGAAAATACAGGATGAGGGGAACCAATATCACCGGGCTGTCTGGGGCAATGGTTTGGGTCATGGGGTTCATACCTGATGCATGGATTGATTGTATTAATTGCAATTGTAATTGCTTGCTGTGTTTGTATGGCATTATTGAACACCTGTTGTAAAACGGTAACAGCGTGGATTATGCCGAGCGCAAGTGTACAGGCGGGGGGGGGGAACCTCCTGACAAAGGAGCTAGGCCCATTCGCCGATAACATTTGGTTCTGAATTGGTCATGGGACCATGTTTGGACCTGGCCTGATCAAAAGAGGGGAATGAAGACGGGAATGGGTTAATGAACTTTGTAACACTTAAGATTTGTGAGAAGCATTGTAAAACTTGTTTTCATGTCTGTAGAGCCTGTTTTTGTGTATCGAAACCAGATAAGAGAGACAGCTGTCCTTGCTGTTGTACACAACTGTATGATTTTCCCAGCTAATTGTGTTCAGGAATGTGGCTAGTTTAAGCTAGAATCCATTTTGTGTTTTTTTATATTATGTACTGCTGTTTAACACGGTGGAGCTCTGTGATCGTATAATAATAGATTCATATAAAGTCATTATATACTATTCATCCTCATCGATATAAATTGTTATATAGGCCCCTGTACATCAGTTAACTTGTCTATGCAAACTTATAATCTTGTATGCTGGACATAGAGGCGACAGAACAGATAGTTGCAGCCTTGAGATGGCCACGATTACACGGACTACGTGGAGGCGCTGAGGCAGCAATAATCATGAGAAAATGCGGACATGACCAGGGGCGAAAATATATGTATAAATATTTGATCTTAACCTGTATTCGGGGAGAAGTCTGGAGACCGCGTTAGGGATCGGACTTCTCCCACAAGCTTGTGAAAATAAACTACTGTACTTTGACTCACGACTACTCTTAGAGGTATTATTTACCTACAATAGTAATGAATATAGGTAGTCATTCTATCACTGGAAATTGAGACAGAGAATTCAAGGAGGGAAGGGAAGTGTCGGAGATGGAGCATTTGAAGGTGAGAGAGAGGTGGAAATTGGAAGCAAAATTGATAAATTTTTCCAGGTCCAGATGAGAGCATGAAGCAGTAATGATACAGTCATCAACGTAACAGAGAATGAATTGTGGGAGAAGGTCAGAGTAGGACTGGAACAAGGAGTGTTCCACATAACCTACAAAAAGACAGGCATAACTGGGGCCCATACAAGTACCCAGAGCAACACCTTTTATTTACAGGAAGTGAGATAAATTAAAGGAGAGATTATTTAATGAAAGGACAAGTTCAGCCAGGCAGAGGAAAGTGGTGGTGGATGGGATTGTTTGGGCCTCTATTCCAGGATGAAGCAGGGTGTCCTCAGACTATCCTGGTGGGGAATGGAGGTACAGAGAGCCGGGAAACTGGAAATTGTTGATGTGAGGTAGGACATCAGAGGAATTGTGATGTAGGTGTAAAGAGACTGGGCAAGGGGAGGAAGAATGGATTCAACACAGGAAGAAATGGGATCGGTGGGGCAGGAACAGGTTGACACAATGGTTCTACTGGGACAGCCTTGTTTGTGGATTTTGGGAAGGAGGTAGAGGCAGGCTGGGAGGGGAGGGGGGGGGGGGGTGGTTGGGAGTGTGTGAGAATTGGTGCCCAGCCTCTGTGAGGTAGAGGTCAGTATGCCAGACAACAACAGCACCAGCCATGTCAGCATGTTTGATCACAGGTCCAAGGGGATTTTTCAGATGCAGAACTCTAAGAGCTAATAATTGGATTGGCCCCAATAAAGGCATTCCAAAAGCATCTACTTGACGTGACATAGGCATTGAGGGTCTAATTAAAGGTGGCAAAATATACAAGGCTAGAGTTTCAGGCAGGCAACTTGAAGGAGCAACCATAGGTGAGATAGCCAAGGCATCCAAACTGGGCAAGGCTAGCGATGAGTGTGTCTAATGCACCAGCCATGTATTCTCATATAGAGAAACCGGCAAGGCTTGGGTTGAAAGTGACCTCAGGCCAGATTGTGTCAAAGGTCTGGCAGTGGGGAAGCATTTAGAAACCACAGCTCAGCAAAAAGCAGATCCTGCATATTAATGAGAAAGAGTTCACCAAATATCAATTCCAGCACAGGCACATCCATGAGGTCGGCTGGGAGCTGGATGACAAAGACAGCCCTGAGAAACACAAGTACAATTCAGATGTGAACGAGCTTTCCACGCAGTGACCCACACAACATGTGAATCCAATCACCCAACTGGAAACTTTCATTACAACTGAGACCACACGTCCCAGTAAAAGTAGCAAGCTTAAACTATAACTGACGATAGATACAGGAGCAAATGGCAACAGTTACCAGTGCAAATACTCAAAGACATGTACCTTGTGAAGTGGAAGTCTATGTTCCAGCTAACAGGAGCTAGACTCAGCCGTGGTTCGCCAATTGAATGCATGGGAGTATTGACAGTGAAGTGTAGATATTGAAGTTCTGCCTGTCTTGCTGACACCAATGGGCTAGCACTGGCAGGACTGCCCGCATGCAGTCAACTCTGGATTGTGACGATTCACCAGATAAAAGCAAAATACTGCAGATGCTGGAAATCTGAAATAAAAATAGAACATGCTGGATAAACACTGCAGGTCTGGCAGCTTCTGTCTCTGGAGAGCGAAATATAATTTAAAGTTTATCTATTAGTCACAAGTAGGCTTACATAAACACCACTATGAAGTTACTGTGAAAATCCCCTAGTCACCACACTCCGGTGCTTGTTCGGGTACACTGAGGGAGAATTTAGTATTCTTCAAAACAGCACGTCTTTCGGACTGTGGGAGGAAACTGGAGCACCTGGAGGAAACCCACGCAGACACAGGGAGAACATACAGACAGTGACTCAAGCCAGGAATTGAACCCGGGTCCCTGGCGCTGTGAGGCAGCAGTGCTAACCACTGTGCCACCGTATCGAGTCCACATGACTTCTTCAGAGCTAACCGATGCCAGATATTCAAGGCTAGCAGACCATTCAGATTGTTCAAGATCTCTGACAGGTATTCCCCGATAGATTTGACACTGCTAAATAGATGTTGTTGTCCATGTGAAAGATGATGCAATTTCTCCCACAGAGCCACCATAGAGCTGTAGGGTCTGTACACCGAACTTTGGCGCTATTAGGAAGCAGAGCTGGGGTAAATTCCCGAGTATGCTGGCCAACACTCATTCCTCAACCAACATCACAAAAACAGGTCCCAGACTCCCTGCTGTTTGTGGGATCTTGTTGTGTGCAAACTGGTTCTGGCATTTTTTACATTATAACAGTAACCACACTTCAAAAGCATTTGATTGGCCAGAAGCTATTTTGGCCACTGACCCAGACACAGGGCACTGACCCCCAGACCCAGGCCAATGACCAACAGACGAGGCCATTGACCCCAGACCTGAGCCAATGAACCCCAGACCTGGACCAATGAACCCCAGACCTGGACCAATGAACATAGGAATTTCTCCCAGAGGTGTAGGGTCTGTATACCGATCCCCAGCGCTATCGGGGAGCAGAGCAGAGCAGAGCAAGGGTATACTCCCCAGTGTGCTGGCCAACATTCAGGGAGTAGGCAATTCAGGCCTTCGAGCCTGCTCCGCCATTCAATCACATCATGGCTGATCTTATCTTGCTCTCAACTCCACTTTCCGGCCAGCTCACCGCAGCTCTTTATCCCACTTTTCATGAGAGCCAGAACCCGCCCCCTGAGCCAGACCCAGCCCAAGCCAGATCCCGCCTCCTGAGCCAGACCCTGCCCCCAAAGCCCGACCCCGCCTCCTCAATCAGACCCCCATCCCCTAAGATAGACCCCGCCCCCCGAGCCAGACCCCCCCCGGAGCCAGACCCCGCCCCCCAGAGCCAGACCCCACCCCCCTGAGCCAGACCCTGCCCCCCCGAGCCAGACCCCGCCCCCTGATCCAGACCCCGCCCCTGATCCAGGCCCACCCCCTGAGCCAGGCCCCACCCCCTGAGCCAGGCCCCACCCCCTGAGCCAGACCCCACCCCCTGAGCCAGACCCCGCCCCCGAGCCAGACCCCGCCCCCGAACCAGACCCTGCCCCCTGAGCCAAACCTCGCCACCTGGATAAAAGCAAGATGTGGAGATGCCGCTTTTGGACTGGGGTGGGCACAGTAAGAAGTCTCACAACACCAGGTTAAAGTCCAACAGGTTTATTTGATAGCACGAGCTTTTGGAGCATTGCCCCTTTCACCTGATGAAGGGGCAGTGCTCCGAATGTTCGTGCTACCAAATAGATCTCTCAGGGACAAAGGAGGGGAGTTCTGCCTAGAACCCAAGGGAATAGGGGAGATCCTAAATGAATACTTTGCATCGGTATTCACGAAGGAGAGGGACGTGTTAACCGGGAGTGTCTCGGAGGGAGGTGTTGACCCATTAGAGAAAATCTCCATTACAAGGGAGGAAGTGTTAGGTTTTTTAGGGAACATTAAAACTGACAAAGCCCCAGGGCCTGATGGCATCTATCCTAGACTGCTCAGGGAGACGAGAGATGAAATTGCTGGGCCTCTGACGGAAATCTTTGTCGCTTCTTTGGACAGGTGAGGTCCCTGAGGATTGGAGGATAGCAAATGTGGTCCCGTTGTTTAAGAAGGGTAGCAGGGATAACCCAGGAAATTATAGGCCGGTGAGCTTGACGTCCACGGTAGGGAAGTTGTTGGAGAGGATTCTTAGAGACAGGATGTATGTGCATTTAGAACAGAACAATCTCATTAGTGACAGACAGCATGGTTTTGTAAGAGGGAGGTCGTGCCTTACAAATTTGGTGGAGTTTTTTGAGGAAGTGACAAAAACAGTTGATGAAGGAAGGGCCGTGGATGTCGTATATATGGATTTCAGTAAGGCATTTGACAAAGTCCCACATAGCAGGTTGCTTAAAAAGGTTAAGGCTCATGGGATACAAAGAGAAGTGGCTAGATGGGTGGAGAACTGGCTTGGCCATAGATGTCCCGAGGCATGGTACATTGGGGAAACCATGCAGACGCTATGACAATGGATAAATGAACACCGCTCGACAATCACCAGACAAGACTGTTCTCTTCCTGTGGGGGAGCACTTCAGTGGTCACAGGCATTCAGCCTCTGATCTTCGGGTAAGCGTTCTCCAAGGCGGCCTTCACGACACACGACAGCGCAGAGTCGCTGAGCAGAAACTGATAGCCAAGTTCCGCACACATGAGGACGGCCTAAACCGGGATGTTGGGTTTATGTCACACTATCAGTAACCCCCACAGCTTGCCTCCTGGACTTGCAGGCTGTCCTGTCTGGAGACAATACACATCTCTTTAACCTGTGCTTAATGCTCCCTCCACTCACATTGTCTGTATCTTTGAGACCTGGTTGGCTGGAGAGATTTGCATTCTAATCAGTATTCTGTAACTTGATTTTGTGTCTCTGTGCCCTGTTTGAGAGCACATTTCCACTCCATCTGACAAAGGAGCAGCGCTCCGAAAGCGAATGGTATTTGCTACCAAATAACCCTGTTGGACTTTAACCTAGTGTTGTTAAAACTCTTACTGTGTTGGCCATAGGAGACAGAGGGTAGTGGTCGAAGGGTCTTTTTCCGGCTGGAGGTCTGTGACCAGTGGTGTTCCGCAGGGCTCTGTACTGGGACCTCTGCTATTTGTGATATATATAAATGATTTGGAAGAAGGTGTAACTGGTGTTATCAGCAAGTTTGCGGATGACACGAAGATGGCTGGACTTGCGGATAGCGATGAGCATTGTCGGGCAATACAGCAGGACATAGATAGGCTGGAAAATTGGGCGGAGAGGTGACAGATGGAATTTAATCCAGATAGATGCGAAGTGATGCATTTTGGAAGAAATAATGTAGGGAGGAGTTATACAATAAATGGCAGAGCCATCAAGAGTATAGAAACACAGAGGGACCTAGGTGTGCAAGTCCACAAATCCTTGAAGGTGGCAACACCGGTGGAGAAGATGGTGAAGAAGGCATATGGTATGCTTGCCTTTATAGGACGGGGTATAGAGTATAAAAGCTGGAGTCTGATGATGCAGCTGTATAGAACGCTGGTTAGGCGTTCTGGTCGCCGCACTACCGGAGGGACGTGGAGGCGTTAGAGAGAGTGCAGAGAAGGTTTACCAGGATGTTGCCTGGTATGGAGGGTCTTAGCAATGAGGAGAGATTGGATAAACTGGGGTTGTTCTCCCTGGAAAGACGGAGAATGAGGGGAGATCTAATAGAGGTGTACAAGATTATGAAGGGGATAGATAGGGTGAACGGTGGGAAGCTTTTTCCCAGATCAGAAGTGACGATCACGAGGGGTCACGGGCTCAAGGTGAGAGGGGCGAAGTATAACTCAGATATTAGAGGGATGTTTTTTACACAGAGGGTGGTGGGGGCCTGGAATGCGCTGTCAAGTAGGGTGGTGGAGGCAGGCACGCTGACATCGTTTAAGACTTACCTGGATAGTCACATGAGCAGCGTGGGAATGGAGGGATACAAACGATTGGTCTAGTTGGACCAAGGAGCGGCACAGGCTTGGAGGGCCGAAGGGCCTGTTTGCTGTGCTGTACTGTTCTTTGTTCTTACTGTGCTTACAGATGCTGTAAGAAGTCTCACAACACCAGGTTAAAATCCAACAGGTTTATTTGGCAGCACAAGCTTTCAGAGTCTCAGGCTCCTTCATTAGGTGAGTGAGGACTTGTGTTCTCAAACAGGGCATATAAAGACACAAACTCAATTTACAAAATAATGGTTGGAATGCGAATCTTTACAGGTAATCAAGTCTTAAAGGTACAGACAATGTGAGTGGAGAGAGGGTTAAGCACAGGTTAAGCACAGAGGGTTAAGCACGCAGAATCGCTGAGCAAAAACTGATAGCCAAGTTCCGCACGCGAGGATGGCCTCAACTGGGATCTTGGGTTCATGTCACACTATCTGTAACCCCCACGACTTGCCTGGGCTTGCAAAATCTCACTAACTGTCCTGTCTGGAGACAATACACATCTCTTTAACCTGTGCTTAACCCTTTCTCCACTCACATTGTCTGTACCTTTAAGACTTGATTACCTGTAAAGACTCGCATTCCAACCATTATTTTGTAAATTGAGTTTGTGTCTTTATATGCCCTGTTTGTGAACAGAACTCCCACTCACCTAATGAAGGGGCCTGAGACTCCGAAAGCTCGTGCTGACAAATAAACCTGTTGGACTTTAACCTGGTGTTGTGAGACTTCTGATTGTGTTTACCCCAGTCCAACGCCGGCATCTCCACATCGAGACTTACAGGGGTTGTCAGACCTGCTGAGATCTTCCAGCTTTTTCTCTTTTGGCCCCTGGCCCCGCTGAACCAAACCCCGCCCCCCGAGCCCGGCCCCGCCCCTGAACCAGACCCCGCCCCCTGCACCAGACCCCGCCCACCAAACCCGGCCCCGCCCCCTGAGCCAGGCCCCGCCCCCTGAACAGACCCCGCCCACCGAACCCGGCCCCGCCCCCGGGCCCGGTCCCGCCCCCTGAACCAGACCCCGCCCCCCGAGCCCGGTCCCGCCCCCATGCCCCGTGGCGGTCAGTTTGTCGTCCCGAGTCTGAGCTCCACTTCACAGGGGGTCGGACTGTGTATCTCCGGCGCCTCTGTCCCCGGTTTAGGCCGCGATGCCTCGGGCTTTCGCAGAGCTCCTGACTGAGGCGGGCCAGCCGGAGGTGCTGCGGTTCTGGGAGCAACTGTCGTCGGCGGAGCGGCGACTACTGGCAAGCAGCCTGGAGGCGCTGGAGCCGGGTCAGCTCCGGGCTCACTGCGAGGAGGCGGCCCGGTCCCGGCACCGCCACACCGCATCCAGACCGG
>NW_027594278.1:0-19699 GCF_964213995.1 Mustelus asterias | reverse complement strand
AGCCTGCTTGCATTCACTCTATACCCACCAAAATCTTATTCACCTCTATCAAATCTCCCCTCAATCTTCTACGCTCCAGGGAATAAAGTCCCAACCTATTCAACCTCTCTCTGTAACTCAGCTTCTCAAGTCCCG
The DNA here is from genome assembly GCF_964213995.1 of Mustelus asterias. Taxonomy (NCBI): domain Eukaryota; kingdom Metazoa; phylum Chordata; class Chondrichthyes; order Carcharhiniformes; family Triakidae; genus Mustelus; species Mustelus asterias. The sequence continues at coordinate 19,564 of NW_027594278.1, read as the reverse complement.
GCAACATCCTTGTGAACCTTCTCTGCACTCTTTCAACCTTATTTACATCCTTCCTGTAACTAGGTGACCAAAACTGTACACAATACTCCAAATTCGGCCTCACCAATGCCTTATATAACCTTACCATAACACTCCAACTTTTATACTCGATACTCCGATTTATAAAGGCCAATGTACCAAAGGCACTCTTTACGACCCTATCCACCTGTGACGTCACTTTTAGGGAATTCTGTACCTGTATTCCCAGATCCCTCTGTTCAACTGCACTCTTCAGAGTCCTACCATTTACCCTGTACGTTCTTCTTTGGTTTGTCCTTCCAATGTGCAATATCTCACTTGTCTGCGTTAAATTCCATTTGCCATTTTTCAGCCCATTTTTCTAGTTGGTCCAAATCCCTCTGCAAGCTTTGAAAACCTTCCTCACTGTCCACTACACCTCCAATCTTTGTATCATCAGCAAACTTGCTGATCCAATTTACCACATTATCATCCAGATCATTGATATAGATGACAAACAACAATGGACCCAACACCGATCCCTGCGGCACACCACTAGTCACAGGCCTCCACTCAGAGAAGCAATCCTCCACAACCACTCTCTGGCTTCTTCCATTGAGCCAGTGTCTTATCCAATTTACTACCTCCCCATGTATACCGAGTGACTGAACCTTCCTAACTAACCTCCCATGAGGGACCTTGTCAAAAGCCTTGCTGAAATCCAGGTAGACAACATCCACCGCCTTCCCTTCATCCACTTTCCTGATAACCTCCTCGAAAAACTCTTAATAGATTGGTCAAACATGACCTACCACGCACAAAGCCATGTTGACTCTCCCTAATAAGTCCCTGTCTATCCAAATATTTGTAGATCCTATCCCTTATCACACCTTCCAATAACTTGCCCACCACCGACGTCAAACTTACTGGCCGATAATTTCCCGGATTTCTTTTGGAACCTTTTTTAAACAACGGAACAACATGAGCCACCCTCCAATCATCCGGCACCTCCCCCGTGAATACTGACGTTTTAAATATGTCTGCCAGGGCCCCTGCAAGTTCAACACTAGCTTCCCTCTAGGTCCGTGGGAATACCCTGTCCGGTCCTGGGGATTTATCCACTCTGATTTGCCTCAAGACAGCGAGCACCTCCTCCCCTTTAATCTGTAAAGGTTCCATGGCCTCCCTACCAGTTTGCCCTATTTCCGTAGACTCCATGCCCGTTTCCTCAGTAAATACGGATGCAAAAAAACCATTTAGTATCTCCCCCATCTCTTTTTTGGTTCCATACACAGTCTACCACTCTGGTCTTCAAGAGGACCAATTTTATCCCTCACTATCCTTTTGCTCCTAACATACCTATAGAAGCTCTTTGGATTTTCCTTCACTCTGTCTGCCAAAGCAACCTCATGTCTTCTTTTAGCCCTCCTGATTTCCCTCTTAAGTAGCTTCTTGCACTTTTTATACTCCTCGAGGATCTGATGTGTTCCTTGCTGCCTGTACATTTCATACAACTCTCTCTTCCTCTTAATCAGTGTTACAATCTCCCTCGAGAACCAAGGTTCCTTATTCCTATTTACTTTGCCTTTAATCCTGACAGGAACATACAAACTCTGCACTCTCAAAATTTCTCCTTTGAAGGCCTCCCACTTTCCATTTACATCCTTACCAGAGAACAGCCTGTGCCAATCCACACTTCCCAGATCCCTTCTCATTTCATCAAATCTGGCCTTTTTCCAGTTCAGAACTTCAACCCGAGGACCAGATCTATCCTTATCCACGATCAGGTTGAAACTAATGGCATTATGATCACTGGATCCAAAGTGTTCCCTCACACTCACATCCATCACCTGCCCTAACTCATTTCCCAATAGAAGATCCAATATTGCATCCCCTCTTGTTGGCACCTCTATATACTGATGTAGAAAAATCTCCTGAACACGTTACAAACTCTACCCCGTCTAAACCTTTAACAGTATGCGAGTCCCAATCTATGTGGAAAATTAAAATCCGCTACTATCACAACTTTGTTTCTTGCAGTTGTCAGCTATCTCTCCGCTGATTTGCTCCTCCAATTCTCGCTATTGGGTGTTCTATAATACAACCCCATTAATGTGGTCATACCTTTCCTGTTTCTCAGCTCCACCCACAGGGCCTCTGTAGACAAGCTCCCTAATCTATCCTGCCTGAGTACCGCTGTGACATTTTCCCTGACCAACAATGGCACCCCCCCACCTTTTATCCCTCTGCCTCTATCCCGCCTGAAACATTGGAACCCTGGAACATTGAGCTGCCAGTCCTGCCCCTCCTGTAGCCAAGTTTCACTAATGGCTATAATGTCATATTTCCATGTGTCTATCCACGCCTTCAGCTCCTCTGCCTTCCCCACAATACTCCTGGCATTGAAATAGACACACCTCAAAAAATTATTTCCACCACACTCTACCCTTCCATTTGTGATTTTGCTTGAACTAACCTGTCTTTTTACCACTGTGGCACTCTGGTTCCCATCCCCCTGCAAATCTAGTTTAAACGCTCCCCAATAACACTAGCAAATCTCCCTGCAAGTATATTGGTCCCCTTGTAGTTTAGGTGTAACCCGTCTCTCTTGTACAGGTCCCACCTGCCCCAGAAGAGATCCCAATGATCCAAGAATTGGAAACCCTGCCCCCTGCACCAGTTCCTCAGCCACGTGTTCATCCGCCCAAGCATCCTACTCCTGCCCTCACTGGTATGTGGCTCAGGTAGCAATCCTGAGATTACTACCCTTGGGGTCCTGCTTTTTAACTTCCTTCCAAGCTCTTTGTACTCACTCTTTAGGACCTCCTCACTCTTCCTTCCCACGTCATTTGTACCGATGTGCACCACGACATCTGGCTGATCACCTTCCCACTTTAGAACGCTGTGCACGCGATCAGAGACATCGCTGACCTTGGCACCTGGGAGGCAACAAACCATGCGGGAGTCTCTGTCCTGACCACAGAACCTCCTGTCTGTACCTCTGACCATTGAGTCCCCTATCACTACTGCTCTCCTCTTCTTCATCTCGCCCTTTTGCGCTGTAGAACCAGACTGAGTATCAGAGTTCCGGCTGTCGCAGCTTGTTCCAGGTAAAGCATCTCCCACAACAGTATCCAATTCAGTATACCTGTTGTGGAGGGGTATGGCCACAGGGGAACCTTGCTCTGCCTGTCCTTTCACATTGCCATTTCCTCTCCTTACAGTAACCCAATTTCCTGTGCTCTGCTGCTTAGGTGTAACTATCTCCCTAAAGCTACTGTCTATATACTTCTCATTCTCCCGAATTAGATGGAGGTCATCAAGCTCCTTCTCCAGTTCCCTAACACGCTTTGCTAGCAGCTGCAGCTGAATGCATCTTTTGCAGGTGCTGTCGTCAGGGATAGGTAGCACTTCCAAACCCACGACCACTTCCATCCAGAAGGACAAGGGTAGCAGATGCATAGGAACACCTCCAAGCCACTCACCAATGCAGTGAGTTTTATGCTCCTTGTTCATACTGGAATATCTGTGAATATCAAATGACCCACTTCCCTATAATGTAATAAATACAAGTGATGCAGTTTGATTTATTTTCCTCAAACTCTCTCCTAATAGCTTTCCCCAGCATCCAGAGCCCACGGAGCAAGAGTATATCCTTTAAATCTGATCTGCTATCCAGTAAGCCTTAACTTTCCTGCCTGACTCTTGTCAATCAAAAATCTAACCCCACCTTCAATATATTCAATGACCCTCCCGGTCTCACTGGGGAAGAAAATTCCAAAGACTTAAAGAACCTCAGAAATTCCTCATCTGTCTTAAATGAGAGACCCTTACTTTGAAACTTTGCCCTTGTTCTAGATTCCCCTCAAGGGCAAAATCCCATCAGAACCTTGAATTAATTAAACTCCAATGACTTGGTTCAACACAGCAGGTAAGAAATTTCTTGGAACTGTTACTTTGTTCTGCAAGTCTGAGAATAATTATTCCTGGCTCCAAAAACCAAATGAGGGATAAATGCTCAGAAATAAATATTGTCTGTACAACTGATATTTAACACAGCACTGAAAATAGGACAGAATGTTACAAAATGACTTTTAAACTGAAAGGCTGGATATAAACATCACAAAATGGTAGCAGATCCTTATCCAGGGATCCTTCACTTCACTTTCCCCACTGCCCGCTGCTGTTTCCTTTTCTTCTTCAGCAGTTTGCGTTTGAGCCGAGATGCTGCCTCTCTCTCCTGGATCTCGTGGATTCTCTGCTTAAATCTCTGCTTCCCCTCCTTTAGTTTTGAAAGCTCCTTTCTTCTCTTTAACTCCATCTCTGGGTCCTTTAAACAGAGAAAGAACAGAGTCGACATCAACCAAACCAGCTGGCAGGAGTGGGGGAAGGGAGAGTTGTGTGTGGAGTTTACCTCCCCCTTTCTCAGGGGCAGTTATGGATGATCCTGCCAGTAATTCTCACTTCCTACAAAAGAATATTTTACAGCCGAATTTCCTGCCCCCCACTGTGCAAACTGCGAGCCTGCTGCTCTGAGGCATCATTCGGATTGCCTGAGTAGACAATGGCCAGGACCAAAGATGGCACTGCTGAAATCATCTCAACAGGGTGGTAGAGTACTTCAAATGAAACTGGAATCATTTTTACTCAACCATAACGGCGAAACACTGCACTCTGTATCATGGAGGACAACAAGATGTGGAAATGAATCACAGCTGCTTGGAACCAGAATCCACAAAGCCAGTTAGCTTGTAAAAAGTACATATTGGCCAGGAATAATAGCCTGTGGAACAAGCAGTGATAGTTAAACCATTGGATATCACTGAAAACTGCAGTCTGTCATCCGGCTGGCATGTGCTTGATGATAATAGCTATGACATAAGCAACGATGGGATTCCCTGACAGTGTCTGCCGAGGGAGGGGATAAGGATAATGCAGAAATTTGCAGTCCATCTGATGTCAGGCAGACATTAACTGCACACAGGTAGAGATTGCACACACACACTGGTACAGGCAGTGTGGACACGCTGGAATGACGGCAATAGATCTCTGCACATGTGCATACCGACATTTGGTGTTGGCAGGACACACTGATTTTAAAAATTGTTTTATGCCATTTCCTAATCAGAGAAAGAGTAAGATAGACTCTTGTTTATTAGTGATCCTTCAGCATGCGGTTGACAGCAAGAGCTAAACTGTTTTCCCCATGAGTATAAAAGTTGGAGTGTTATGATAAGGTTATATAAGGCATTGGTGAGGCCGAATTTGGAGTATTGTGTACAGTTTTGGTCACCTAGTTACAGGAAGGATGTAAATAAGGTTGAAAGAGTGCAGAGAAGGTTCACAAGGATGTTGCCGGGACTTGAGAAGCTGAATTACAGAGAGAGATTGAATAGGTTGGGACTTTATTCCCTGGAGCGTAGAAGATTGAGGGGAGATTTGATAGAGGTGTATAAGATTTTGATGGGTATAGATAGAGTGAATGCAAGCAGGCTTTTTCCGCTGAGGCTAGGGGAGAAAAAAAACCAGAGGGCATGGGTTAAGGGTGAAAGGAGAAAAGTTTAAAGGGAATATTAGGGGGGGGCTTCTTCACGCAGAGAGTGGTGGGAGTGTGGAATGAGCTGCCGGATAAAGTGGTAAATGTGGGGTCACTTTTAACATTTAAGAAAAACTTGGACGGGTTCATGGATGAGAGGGGTGTGGAGGGACATGGTCCAAGTGCAGGTCAGTGGGTCTAGGCAAAAAATGGTTCGGCACAGACAAGAAGGGCCAAAAAGGCCTGTTTCTGAGCTGTAATTTTCTATGGTTCTATGTACCTTTCCTTCCAGAATCATATCCTTCCTTTTGTTAATTTCTTTCTTTTCGTCAAAGTCAGTCGACTCCAGTTCCTGGGATTAAACAGAAACACATTCATCTTCAGTGCTGCCAAAATTCCCATCGGATTAAATCATGGAGCATATGGAGAGTGGGAAAACTGCCCACCTGCCTTCTCACAGACCCCGGGGGGGGGGGTCACTCCATATCTCTACAATAAAACCTGAACCAGGGAGTGTGACCAATACCGGCTACTTACAATCTCACACTCGCGCCGAGTCACATTCACGTGTGTGAGAATCTTCAGCACATTCTTCTCATCCACAGGAAACTCTTTCAGTTTGGTCTCTGTTGAGGAAATTAAGATTTAAATTGTGAAACCATCAAATCTGAAAAGTCTGCAGCTTTTTCACAAACACACACCTGCAAACTGCACCTCCCACACACATGGCCCTGCCTCACCCCACCCGGCTTTGCACACAGATGCCCCTCCTAACCCTCCAGGTAATACTCACTTGTTTCCTCTTCAATCGCATGAACTAGATGAATGTCATACTGAGTAACAAGAGTGACAGAGATGCCATGGCGACCTATAAAAACAGAATGATTAAAACCATTTAATCACAGGCCAGAGGGCAGAAAAGAGAATCTGGAACACTGTCCCCCCGACTACCTGCTCGGGCAGTGCGGCCAACTCGATGGATGTAGATTTTCGGCAGTCCGGGTGTGTTATGGTTGATGACAACATGGACGGAGGGAATATCCAGACCACTGCGAAGAAAAGGGCAGAGTTAAGGATTTGTCACCAGTGCATCTTCCCACCACCACCCACTTCCCCAATGACCTCTGGCCTTTCAATCAATACCGAGAAGCGACGTCTGTAGCCACGAGGATCTTGAAAATGCTCGACTTAAACTGGGAGAGTGTGGAAAACCTCTGCTTCTGTAGAGAAAAAAAAAACCCAATCAGAACAGCCCGCATCCACCCAGAGCTTTACTCTGTATTTAACCCCGTGCTGTCCTCGTCCCGGGAGTGTCTGATGGGGACAGTGTAGAGGGAGCTTTACTCTGTATCGAGAACATAGTGCGGAGATGCCAGCGTTGGACTGGGGTGAACACAGTAAGAGTTTTAACAATACCAGGTTAAAGTCCAACAGGTTTATTTGGTAGCAAATACCATAAGCTTTCGGAGCGCTGCTCCTTCGTCAGATGGAGTGGAAATGTGCTCTCAAACAGTGCAAACAGACACAAAATCAAGTTGCAGAATACTGATTAGAATGCGAATCCCTACAGCCAGCCAGGTCTTAAAGGTACAGACAATGTGGGTCGAGAACATAGAACATTACAGCGCAGTACAGGCCCTTCGGCCCTCGATGTTGCGCCGACCAGTGAAACCAATCTAAAGCCCATCTAACCTACACTATTCCAATATCATCCATATGTTTATCCAATGACCATTTAAATGCCCTTAATGTTGGCGAGTCCACTACTGCTGCAGGCAGGGCATTCCATGCCCCTACTACTCTCTGAGTAAAGAACCTACCTCTGACATCTATCCTATATCACCCCTCAATTTAAAGCTATGTCCCCTCATGCTAGCCATCACCATCCGAGGAAAAAGGCTCTCACTGTCCACCCTATCTAATCCTCTGATCATCTTATATGCCTCTATTAAGTCACCTCTTAACCTTCTCTCTAACGAAAACAGTCTCAAGCCCCTCAGCCTTTCCTCATAAGACCTTCCCACCATACCAGGCAACATCCTGGTAAATCTCCTCTGCACCCTTTCCAATGCTTCCACATCCTTCCTATAATGCGGCGACCAGAACTGTACGCAATACTCCAAGTGCGGCCGCACCAGAGTTTTGTACAGCTGCAGCATAACCTCCTGGCTCCGAAACTCAATCCCTCTACCAATAAAAGCTAACACACCATACGCCTTAACAACCCTATCAACCTGGGTGCCAACTTTCAGGGATCTATGCACATGGACACCGTGATCTCTCTGCTCATCCACACTACCAAGTATCTTACCATTAGCCCAGTACTCTGTATTCCTGTTACTCCTTCCAAAGTGAATCACCTCTCACTTTTCTGCATTAAACTCCATTTGCCAGCTCTGCAGCTTATCTATGTCCCTCTGTAACCTGCAACATCCTTCCACACTGTCCACAACTCCACCGACTTTAGTGTCATCCGCAAATTTACTAACCCATCCTTCTACGCCCTCATCCAGGTCATTTATAAAATGACCCCAAAACAGATCCTTGCGGTACACCACTAGTAACTGAACTCCAGGATGAACATTTCCCATCAACCACCACCCTCTGTCTTCTTACAGCAAGCCAATTTCTGATCCAAACCACTAAATCACCCTCAATCCCATGCCTCCGTATCTTCTGCAATAGCTTACCGTGGGGAACCTTATCAAACACTTTACTGAAATCCATATACACCACATCAACTGCTTTACCCTTATCCACCTCTTTGGTCACCTTCTCAAAAAACTCAATAAGGTTTGTGAGGCACGACCTACCCTTCACAAAACTGTGCTGATTATCCCTAATCAAATTATTCCTTTCTAGATGATTATAAACCCTATCTCTTATAATCCTTTCCAAAACTTTGCCCACAACAGAAGTAAGGCTCACTGGTCTATAATTACCAGGGTTGTCTCTACTCCCATTCTTGAACAAGGGGACAACATTTGCTATTCTCTAGTCTTCTGGCACTATTCCTGTAGATAATGACGACATAAAGATCAAAGCCAAAGGCTCTGCAATCTCCTCCCTAGCCTCCCAGAGAATCCTAGGATAAATCCCATCCGGCCAAGGGGACTTAGCAATTCTGGAAAGTGTGAAAATAGATAACACCTCCTCCTTATGAACCTCAATCTAGTCTAATAGCCTGTATCTCAGTATTCTCCTCAACAACATTGTCTTTTTCCTGTGTGAATACTGATGAAAAATATTCATTTAGCGCCTCTCCTATCTCTTCGGACTCCACGCACAACTTCCCACTACTGTCCTTGACTGGCCCTAATCTTACCCGACTCATTCTTTTATTCCTGACATACCTATAGAAAGCTTTAGGGTTTTCCTTGATCCTACCTGCCAAAGACTTCTCATGTCCCCTCCTGGCTCTTCTTAACTCTCTCTTAAGGTCCTTCCTGGCTAACTTGTAACGCTCAAGCGCCCTAACTGAGCCTTCACGTCTCATCTTTACATAAGTCTCCTTCTTCCTCTTCACAAGAGATTCAACTTCTTTAGTAAACCACAGTTCCCTCACTCAACCACTTCCTCCCTGCCTGACAGGTACATACTTATCAAGGACACGCAGTAGCTGTTCCTTGAACAAGGTCCACATTTCAATTGTGCCCATCCCCTGCAGTTTCCTTCCACATCCTATGCATCCTAAATCTCGCCTAATTGCATCATAATTTCCTTTCCCCCAGCTATAACACTTGCCCTGCGGTATATACCTATCCCTTTTCATCGCTAAAGTAAACGTAACCAAATTGTGGTCACGATCACCAAAGTGTTCACCTACCTCCAAATCTAACACCTGGCCTGGTTCATTACCCAGTACCAAATCGAATGTGGCCTCGCCTCTTGTTGGCCTATCTACATACTGTGTCAGGAAACCCTCCTGCACACATTGGACAAAAACTGACCCCTCTAAAGTACTCGAACTATAGCTCTTCCAGTCAATATTTGTAAAGTTAAAGTCCCCCATAACAACTACCCTGTTACTTTCGCTCGTATCCAGAACCATCTTTGCAATCCTTTCCTCTACATCTCTGGAACTTTTCGGAGGCCTATAGAAAACTCCCAACAGGGTGACCTCTCCTTGCCTGTTTCTAACCTCAGCCCATACTACCTCAGTAGATGAGTCTTAAACGTTCCCAGTGTGTCTGCCTCCACCACCTTGCCCGGCAGCGCATTCCAGGCCCCCACCACCCTCTGTGTAAAATACGTCCTTCTGATATCCGTGTTAAACCTCCTCCCCCCCCCCCCTCACCTTGAACCTATGACCCTTCGTGAACGTCACCACCGACCTGGGAAAAAGCTTCCCACCGTTCACCCTATCTATGCCTTTCATAATTTTATACACCTCTATTAGGTCACCCCTCATCCTCCGTCTTTCCAGTGAGAACAACCCCAGTTTACCCAATCTCTCCTCATAACTAAGCCCCTCCATACCAGGCAACATCCTGGTAAACCTCCTCTGCACTCTCTCTAAAGCCTCCACGTCCTTCTGGTAGTGTGGCGACCAGAACTGGACGCAGTATTCCACATGCGGCCGAACCAACGTTCTATACAACTGCAACATCAGACCCCAACTTTTATACTCTATGCCCCGTCCTATAAAGGCAAGCATGCCATATGCCTTCTTCACTACCTTCTCCACCTGTGACGTCACCTTCAAGGATCTGTGGACTTGCACACCCAGGTCCCTCTGCGTATCTACACCCTTTATGGTTCTGCCATTTATCGTATAGCTCCCCCCTACATTAGCTCTCCCAAAATGTATCACTTCGCATTTATCTAGATTGAACTCCATCTGCCATTTCTTTGTCCAAATTTCCAGCCTATCTATATCCATCTGTAGACTCTGACAATGTTCCTCACTATCTGCAAGTCCAGCCAATTTCGTGTCGTCTGCAAACTTACTGATCACCCCAGTTACACCTTCTTCCAGATCGTTTATATAAATCACAAACAGCAGAGGTCCCAATACAGAGCCCTGCGGAACACCACTAGTCACAGGCATCCAGCCGGAAAAAGACCCTTCCACTACCACCCTCTGTCTTCTGTGACCAAGCCAGTTCTCCACCCATCTAACCACCTCCCCCTTTATCCCATGAAATCCAACCTTTTGCACCAACCTACCATGAGGTACTTTGTCAAACGCTTTACTAAAGTCCATATAGACGACATCCACGGCCTTTCCCTCATCAACCATTCTAGTCACTTCTTCAAAAAACTCCTCCAGGTTAGTGAGGCATGACCTCCCTCTCAAAAACCATGCTGACTATCGTTAATGAGTTTATTCCTTTCTAAATGCGCATACATCCTATCTCTAAGAATCCTCTCCAACAACTTCCCGACCACGGACGTCAAGCTCACCGGCCTATAATTACCTGGGTTATCCTTCCTACCCTTCTTAAATAACGGGACCACATTAGCTATCCTCCAATCCTCTGGGACCTCACCTGTGTCCAGTAATGAGACAAAGATTTGCGTCAGAGGCCCAGCGATTTCATCTCTCGTCTCCCTGAGCAGCCTTGGATAGATTCCATCAGGCCCTGGGGATTTGTCAGTCTTTATATTCTCTAAAAAACCTAACACTTCCTCCCTCGTAATGGAGATTTTCTCTAACGGTTCAACACTCCCCTCCGAGACACTCCCAGTCAACACATCCCCCTCCTTTGTGAATACCGACGCAAAGTATTCATTTAGGATCTCCCCAACTTCTTTGGGCTCTAAGCATAATTCCCCACTTTTGTCCCTGAGGGGTCCGATTTTTTCCCTGACAACCCTTTTGTTCCTAACGTATGAATAAAATGCCTTGGGATTCTCCTTAATGATCTTACTGAAACATCTAAACACCGGAACCTGCAACAACCATTCCTGTCCCTGCTCTATCCATGTCTCCGAAATGGCCACAACATCGAAGTCCCAGGTACCAACCCATGCTGCAAGTTCACCCACCTTATTCCGGATGCTCCTGGCGCTGAAGTAGACACACTTCAAACCACCTTCCTGCCTGCCAGTACACTCCTGCGACCTTGAAACTTTATTCATGACCTCACTACTCTCAACCTCCGGTACACTGGAGCTACAATTCAGTATCTAACCCCGTGCTGTACCTGTCCTGGGAGTCTTTGATGGGGACAGTGTAGAGGGAGCTTTACTCTGTATCTAACCCCGTGCTGTACCTGTCCTGGGAGTGTTTGATGGGGACAGTGTAGAGGGAGCTTTACTCTGTATCGTACCCCGTGCTGTGCCTGTCCTGGGAGTGTTTGATGGGAGCCATGACGTGGAGATGCCGGCATTGGATTGGGGTGGGCACAGTAAGAAGTCTCACGCCACCAGGTTAAAGTCCAACAGATTTATTTGGTAGCACTAGCTTTCGGAGCGCTGCTCCTTAATCAGGTGAGTGAGGACTTGTGTTCACAAACAGGGCATGTACAGACAAACTCAATTTACAAGATAATGGTTGGAATGCGAGTCTTTACAGGTAATCAAGTCTTAAAGATACAGACAATGTGAGTGGAGAGAGGGTTAAGCACAGGTTAAAGAGATGTGTATTGTTTCCAACCAGGACAGTTAGTGAGATTTTGCAAGCCCAGGCAAGTCGTGGGGGTTACAGATAGTGTGACATGAACCCACGATCCCGATTGAGACCGTCCTCATGTGTGCGGAGCTTGGCTATCAGTTTCTGCTCAGCGACTCTGCGCTGTCGTGTGTCGTGAAGGCCGCCTTGGAGAACGCTTACCTGAAGATCAGGCTGAATGCCCGTGATCGCTGAAATGTTCCCTCTGTATTTATTTCCGTGCTGTACCTGTCCTGGGAGTGTTTGATGAGGGACAGTGTAGAGGGAGCTTTACTCTGTATCTAACCCCGTGCTGTACCTGTCCTGGGAATGTTTGATGGGGACAGTGTAGAGGGAGCTTTACTCTGTATCTAACCCCGTGCTGTACCTATCTTGGGAGTGTTTGATGCCCATCGCAGAATTCAGTAACCCCCTCCCCCGAGACAGAATTGTAAGGTCTCAGGTATAGTTATTTATAGAAAATGTAAGTTGTTTAAAATACTTAAATCCAGATCAGCAATTTTAGTTTGACATCCAATCTTATCAAAAGTTCAGGTTAAATGTGATTCTGGACTGAGGAACACTCACCTGCTTCATCATAGAGTGCAGGGCGCCACAAGGGAAGTTAAATCTCCGCAGCATCATGTTCAGAACCTGGCACATTCTGCAAAGCACAAAGTTAGAATCACACACACATTCTCCCATTCGGGACCACCGTCTCACACACAGGAATATACTCAGATACACAAACACATTTAACGCTCTCTCTCTCTCTCAAACTCACTGTACTCATGGAACCTACTTGCATGTGTTTGTGAAAATGATAATGGACCAATCCTCATGTTCATCCTGAAATCTCTGAATCATGTGCACAAGGAAAGCTTCCTTCACTCGCTCGGGAACCAGGAGGTATCGCTGATCCAATTCGGCTACTGTGCGAACTCTACAGAGAGACAGACAAAGCAACTCAGTGCAAATGCTTTCCGTACAGCCTGTCCTCCCATAAGAGCAACTTGCCACAGCTGATCATCACCCTCACAAATATTGCACGCTGTTCAGACCACAAAGTTTAACAAGGGAATTACCTCATCACCGGAATGTACATACATTGCACTCATTTCACTGGACAGAGTAGAGGGAGCTTTACTCCGTATCTAACCCTATGCTGCACCTGTTTTGGGAATGTTTGATGGGGGATAGTGTAGAGGGAGCTTTACTCTGTATCTAACCCCGTGCTGTACCTGTTCTGGGAGTGTTTGATGGGGACAGTGTAGAGGGAGCTTTACTCTGTATCTAACCCCATGCTGTACCTGTCCTGGGAGTGATTGATGGGGTCAGTGAAGAGGGAGCTTTAGAAACATAGAAACATAGAAAAACTACAGCACAAAACAGGCCCTTCGGCCCCACAAGTTGTGCCGAACATATCCCTACCTTCTAGGCCTACCTATAACCCTCCATCCCATTAAGTCCCATGTACTCATCCAGGAGTCTCTTAAAAGACCCTATTGAGTTTGCCTCCACCACCACTGACGGCAGCCGATTCCACTCGCCCACCACCCTCTGTGAAAAACTTCCCCCTAACATTTCCCCTGTACCTACCCCCCAGCACCTTAAACCTGTGTCCTCTCGTAGCAGCCATTTCCACCCTGGGAAAAAGCCTCAGAGTCCACCCAATCTATGCCTCTCAACATCTTATATACCTCTATTAGGTCTCCTCTCATCCTACGTCTCTCCAAGGAGAAAAGACCGAGCTCCCTCAGCCTATCCTCATAAGGCATGCCATGCCACTCAATCCAGGCAACATCCTTGTAAATCTCCTCTGCACCCTTTCAATCTTTTCCACATCCTTCCTGTAATGAGGCGACCAGAACTGAGCACAGTACTTTACTCTGTATCTAACCCCTTGCTGTAGCTGTCCTGGGAGTGTTTGATGGGATCAGTGTAGAGGGAGCTTTACTCTGTATCTAACTCCTTGCTGTACCTGTCCTGGGAGTGTTTGATAGGCACAGTGTAGAGGGAGCTTTACTCTGTATCTAACTCCTTGCTGTACCTGTCCTGGGAGTGTTTGATGGGGACAGTGTAGAGGGAGCTTTACTCTGTATCTGACCCTGTGCTGTAGCTGCCCTGGGAGTGTTTAATGGGGACAGTGTAGAGGGAGCTTTGCTCTGTACATAAACCCGTGTTGCATTTTTAGTTACTCAGTTTTTGATTCCCAGAAGAAAGGCTTGTTCATGGCGATCTTCTTCAGCTCCTGTAACGTGTCGGTGAGGGTAGCACTGAACAGAAGTGTTTGCCTTTGGGCTGGAACAGCCCCCATGATCAGCTCCAGATCCTGTGTGAAATCTGTGCAGCCTTGTTCCAACAGCCTATCAGCTTCATCCAACACCTAGGTCAAAGGGAAAATGTTAACCACAAAAGAGTGTCACATTAATGGGTAAACAGGAGTTAGACCAGCAGCAACGAGTCTAACGTCCTGCAGCACAACTGGAAGGAATGTCCAGACACAGAGCCATTCCTGGGAGCAATCCCGACACCTTAATGCAGTGCGAGAGGAACGGCTACGGAGAGACGATGTGCAGTGTTGCCCCTGGGGTCATTATGTGGTTGGGTCAGTTATATCCAGGATGATGGACAGAGTGGACAGTCAGAAGCTTTTTCCCAGGGTGGAAGAGTCAATTACTAGGGGGGGGCACAGGTTTAAGGTGCGAGGAGCAAGGTTTAAAGGAGATGTACGAGGCAACTTCTTTACAGAGTAGTGGGTGCCTGGAACTCGTTGCCAGGGGAGGTAGTGGAAGCGGATACGGTAGTGAATTTTAAGGGGCATCTTCACAAATACATGGATAGGATGGGAGTAGAGGGATATGGTCCCCGGAAGGGTAGGGGGTTTTAGTTAAGTCGGGCAGCATGGTCGGTGCAGGCATGGAGGGCCGAAGGGCAGCAAAGGAAAATTAACCGTATCTTGTTTAAATTATGAAGGGTTTTGATGCAGCGGATGAGAAAGTCTGTCTCTGGGTGTAATGTCAGCAATTTAAAATTGTGACAATGAGAGGGATTAAGGCAGGTTTACACTGACTGTTATTAAAACAAACCATATCTTGCCACAGGAAGCATTTATACCTGTTACTGGAAAAATTAATATATAAACGGCAGGCTATGGACTGAAAGATAGTGAGATTGGTTTGGGATTGATACAGGGCTATGGAGAGAGGGCAGTGGGATTAAATGAGATTTGGATTTATATAACCACTTGTACAACATTCATTCTGCCAGAAGGGTGCCCCTCCCCGCCCCGAAAAGTGTCATTGAACTTGATGCTCCAATTTGTGGCAGGAAATTTGCTCTGACCCCTGCCCCCCCCCCCCCCCCTCCTCCCAAGGCTCCCTCCCACTGCCCCCTCCAGCAGACCCCAGACCCTCCCCCTGTCACCGACCCCCTTCTCCAGCCCCTGCCCCCAGTGAGGAAATGGAGTTGGTGGAAGATCAGCGCAGTTCCCAGTTTCCAACACAAGGGAAATTGATTGTTTCCAGACTCAATCCTACCAGAAACTTGATTTTTTTCAGGCTGAAGGTATTGTTGCTCCGTATGTGGTCAGCTAACCGTCCTGGGGTTGCTATGACAACATGAGGTTTCCTGGAAAGTTCTAGAGCCTGTGTGACCATGTCTGTGGGCGGGAAATGTTCAGAGAATAAATTGGAATCAGGAAAAAGGCATCAAAAGATGAGAGAGAATCTCTGACACGTACTTACCCATTCCACCGACAATCACACAATCCCTCAAACCTATAGGCTTCCCCAGGACTCGGAATTGTTCCGCAATCTGATAGGCCAACTCCCTGAGAAAATCACAAAGACATCTTAGTTCAAGCTCAGTTTGATGTCCAGCTCACTCTCAATCTTCTCACCTGCCTTTAAGGGGTAACAGCATGATATCACCAGAAGTGAGGAGTGTTAAGTGATCCAGTCTCAGTTTTACTTTGGCCTGTGAGTAGAGCGCAGCACACACAGCTCTGCTGCTGGTGGCTTCACACTTTCTGTCCATGTATATATGTTCTCAAGTGCCCCGTCTTAATAAACAAATCGATAAAGTATTTACTCAATCCCTTGTGAATGATTGGTGTCTTTATAACAACACAACATGGTGCTCAGCGATGGTTAAACAGCCTGGCAGAGAGATTCAGTACAGGAACAACATGGCGAACAGCCTTTGATCATGCTACATGATGTGAGACAATGTTTTAGAACAAAGAGCAAAGAAAATTACAGCACAGGAACAGGCCCTTCGGCCCTCCAAGCCGGCACCGACCATGCTGCCCGACTTAACTAAACCCCCTACCCTTCCGGGGACCATATCCCTCTATTCCCATCCTATTCATGTACTTGTCAAGACGCCCCTTAAAAGTCACTATCGTATCTGCTTCTACTACCTCCCCCGGCAACGAGTTCCAGGCACCCACCACTCTGTGTAAAAACCTTCCCTCGTAATCTCCTTTAAACCTTGCCCCTCACACCTTAAACCTGTGCCCCCCTAGTAATTGCCTCTTCCATCCTGGGAAAAAGCCTCTGACTATCCACTCTGTCCATGCTCCTCATAATCTTGTAGACTTCTATCAGGTCGCCCCTCAACCTCCGTTGTTCCAGTGAGAACAAACCAAGTTTCTCCAACCTCTCCTCATAGCTAATGCATTCCATACCAGGCAACAACCTGGTAAATCTTTTCTGTATCCTCTCCAAAGCCTCCACATCCTTCTGGTAGTGTGGTGACCAGAATTGAACACTATATCCCAAGTGCAGCCTAACTAAGGTTCTATAAAGCTGTAGCATGACTCAATTCCCCGGCCGCTGAAGGCAAGCATGCCGTATGCTTCTCCACCTGCGTTGCCACTTTCAGTGACCTGTGTACCTGTACACCCAAATCTCTCTGCCTATCAATACTCCGAAGGGTTCTGCCATTTACTGTACATTTCCTATCTGTATTAGACCTTCCAAAATACATTACCTCACATTTGTCCGGATTAAGCACCATTTGCCATATCTCCGCCCAAATCTCCAACTGATCTATATCCTGCTGTATCCTCTGATGGTCCTCATCGCTATCCGCAAATCCACCAACCTTTGTGTCATCCGAATTGTACTAATCAAACGAGTTACATTTTCCTCCAAATCATTTATATATATTACAAACAGCAAAGGTCCCAGCACTGATCCCTGAGGAACGCCAATAGTCACAGCCCTCCATTCAGAAACACACCCTTCCACTACTACCCTCTGTCTTCTATGACCGATGATGTGGAGATGCCGGCGTTGGACTGGGGTAAACACAGTAAGAAGTTTAACACCACCAGGTTAAAGTCCAACAGGTTTATTTGGTAGCAAAAGCCACACAAGCTTTCGGAGCTCACAGAGTTTCACTGGCTGTCTTGTCTGGAGACAATACACATCTTTTTAGCCTGTCTTGATGCTCTCTCCACTCACATTGTTCTGTTTCTTAAAGACTTGATTAGTTGTAAGTATTCGCATTCCAACCATTATTCATGTAAATTGAGTCTGTGTCTTTATAAGCTGTTTGTGAACAGAATTCCCACTCACCTGAAGAAGGGGCTTAGAGCTCTGAAAGCTTGTGTGGCTTTTGCTACCAAATAAACCTGTTGGACTTTAACCTGGTGTTGTTAAACTTCTTTCTATGACCGAGCCAGTTCTGTATCCATCTTGCCAGCTCACCTCTGATCCCATGCAACTTCTGTACAGTCTACCACGAGAGACCTTGTCAATGGTCTTACTGACATCCATGTAGACAACATCCACTGCCCTATCCGCATCAATCATCTTCATCACTTACTCAAAAAACTCAGTCAAGTTAGTGAATCACGACCTCTCCTTCAAAAACCCATGTTGCTTCTCGCTAATACATTCACTTATTTCCAAGTGGGAGTAAATCCTGTCTCGAAGAATCCTCTCCAATAATTTCCCGACCACTGACTAAAGGCTCACCGGCCTGTAATTACCTGGAAAATATACCTACATCAGATGGACTGGTAGCAGTTCATCATCACCTTCTCCAGGGTAATTAGGGATGGGCAGTGAATGCTGGCCTAGCCAGCGACACCCGCACCCCGTGAAAGAACAAAAATAAATGACATCTCACCATCTGAAGTGTTTGCCAAGATTAAAATGACCTGGAGGGCAGGTCATTGAGTGTCTTTAAGACAGGGATAGATTCTTGATTAATAAGGGGATTAGGGGTTATGGGGAAAAGGCAGGAGAATGGGGATGAGAAAAATATCAGCCGTGATTGAATGGCAGAGCAGACTCAATGGGCCGAGTGGCCTAATTCTGCTCCTATGTCTTATGGTTTTAAAATGATATGTCCCTAGAAAACTGGTAACTACTCGTTATTGGCTAAGGTTGATACAGGAGCAAGCACCAACATACCAACTGTGCAAATTCTAAAGGACAATATATCCACAGATATGGAAGGACATGGCAAAACCTACGGAAGTTAAAGTTAATTTATTAGTCACAAGTCAGGCTTACATCAACACTGCAATGCCGTTACTGTGAAATTCCCCGAGTCGCCACAGTCCGGCACTTGTTCGAGTGAATGCACCTAACCTGCACATCTTTCAGAATGTGGGAGGAAACCGGAGCACCCGGAGGAAACCCACGCAGACACGGGGAGAACATGCAAACTCCACACAGACAGTGACCCAAGTCTGGAATCAAACCTGGGTCCCTGGTGCCATGAAACAGCAGTGCTAACCACTGTGCTACCGTGCCGCCCGCCTACTGCTCACCTTTCAGCATACAACCATTCATTAAGTCCATGTGCAGGATCCATTGTCCGAGAGGACATTACACTCAATTCTCCTGGGTGTCACAGATGTTCTACATTGTGGAGACGAAAGGCCATTGACCTCACTCCAATGCCAATCGGTCAGACTTTATAGCGCACAACAGCCTCAAAGTATACCTATAATCTCAATTCATGACCTAACATTGGAATATCAAAGATGTTTTGACAAAATTGGCAGTTTTAAGGGAGTTGCAATGTTCCACTTGCAGGAATTGATCTGGTCCATTTTACACAATGCAAATGCCAGCAGCAATGGAAAAAGAAATGGTGAAAGATCCCAGACTACAGAAAGATTGGCCTGATTCAATTCCGCTTGTCCATGAACATGTGGCACCATTTTGGCCTTGCCAGGGTCAGGGCTCTCCTCTGGAGTCATTTTTAAGGCTGGCAGGTCATGATTCTGGAATCGTTGTGATCCAATATTCTTCAACAACTTTATCACTCTCAGATGAACGTTGATCAGACGAGAAGACTCTTAAGAATGACCATTTATCGGCCGGGTATGAAGAATGAGATTGGAGTCCTCATAATTGGAGTCGACAAAAATCTCTCCCTCAATGTCAACAAAATAAATGAGATTGTCATCG